>NW_026648316.1:0-160931 GCF_030028045.1 Hippopotamus amphibius kiboko
TGACAGCTTTCCCACTGCAAAGCCTTGGAGGAGTTCGTGGATGCCGGGGCCTGCAGCGTTTTTCCGTCGGAGAGCACTGGGGGACCCAAAGCCTCCCCTGTGGCTTCCGAGCACTTTCCCACCCACAGAGGCCCTTGGCACCACACTCTGCTGCCAGAGGCAAGTCCTCAGCAGGACTCTCGAGCTTGTGCAGCCAGAGGGCCTCCCTGCTTGCAAACGTCCTCAGGACCTCCTTTGGAGTGAGGCCTCTCCCTCCCATGCTGGTCAGCCAGCAGATGGTGCCATCGCTCCACCCAAAACCTCTCTGCTTTGCCTTCAGCCCTGGCTCGCCCTGCGGAGCTCTCTCTGCCTCAAGCAGCAACTCAGTGTGCATCCAGCCTACAGAAAGCAGAGTGCCTTTGCCTGAGCACTGCTGTGCTGGGGCAGCACCCTGAAGGCCTCCTAGGGCCTTCTCTCCCCCTAAGCCAGTCGTGCCACCACAGCCCATGCGGGGAGCAACGTTCCCCCTTGGCAGGGCTCCGCGTGTGGCCTGGGTGTAGGTTTCTCATGGCTGGGAAAGGGCAGATCCTGAAGCTGGGTGCCCACCTGGGAATGGGGCCCGGGGGGCAGAGCCGGCATGCCCTGGTTGGGAGGCAGGAGATCTGGGGCCTTCAAGCTGCATGCAAATCCCCTCTCTGGCTGCCCCTCTTGCTTCTTCTCTGCTGCCAAGCCTCTCACACCCCACGTGCGTCTCATTGAAAGGAGGCAGGCTGCTTGCCATTCTTGGGCAGGGAATCACCCCAGGAGCCTCGTTTACCCGAAGGGGAGTGCACACGGACCCAGAGCCTCCAGAGGAGCTGCCGTCTCTCCAGCCACAAAGGCCTGGAGCCGAGTCCATGGCAGCCTGTCGCATGGAGGGCTTCTGTGGGAGAGGGCCGTGCTTCCCTGGCAGGGGCTCGTTCTCACACTGCTTTCCGTGGGGAAACACTGTGTGTGCCAAGGGTCTCCTGTGTGCACAAAAGCTCTCGCCAGTGCCTGAGGTGCAGGGAGTCCTCTTTGGGCCCAGAGCCATGCTCTAGGCAGGCCTCCCGTGCTGGGAGAGCCTCCACTTCCCCAACTGTCCCAACTGCCTCAGGAACACACTTCGAGGGAGTGGGGCTCTGACAGGCAGAAGGGCCCGAGTGAGGAACGTGGATGGCAGGCCAAAGCCACTGTGCTGAGCAGTCCCCCTGCAAGTCCGAGCTGAAGGCTCTGTGCACCAGGCTCAAGCTGGAATGAGCCTTGGAGCCTGGCCTCCAGTCCCAGGCTTGGCCTGGGCACTGCTAGGGCGGGCCCCAGCCCAGGCTCAGCCAGGCCTCCCGAGGGCCCGGGCTGGCCTAGGCCCCTGCCAGCCAGCAGGGCCTCGACAGAGCACAGTTCATTCGAGTAGGCCCCAGGGGGTTGCCTGGGTGTCTCCTGCACTGCCAGGGAAGCTGCAGGTCCGGAGGCTGTGTGTGCACGTGGCCACTGGGGCCTGAGCACAAGACAGGCATGACCCCACTTGCAAGCAGGACTCCCTGCCACCTCTTCGCTGCCTGCCACACCCCCTTGCTGCCTGCCCTGTCTTCACTGCTGGCAGGCCTCTGTGTGCCCAGGCCAGTCTAGGCCAAGGAAACAAGGGGCTTGCTCTCCCCTTGCTAGGAGCTCCTCCTCCAGCACTCTGGCCCAGGGGACACACGCCCCTGGACCAGCAGCCTGCAAGGAAGCTGCAGCTGAGCCATGCCCAAAGGCCTGCAGCACCTGGCAGGGAGCCCTCTGCTATGGACAGCTTTCCCACTGCAAAGCCTTGGAGGAGTTCGTGGATGCCGGGGCCTGCAGCGTTTTCCGTCGGAGAGCACTGGGGGCCCAAAGCCTCCCCTGTGGCTTCCGAGCACTTTCCCACCCACAGGCCCTTGGCACCCCACTCTGCTGCCAGAGGCAAGTCCTCAGCAGGACTCTCGAGCTTGTGCAGCCAGAGGGCCTCACTGCTTGCAAACGTCCTCAGGACCTCCTTTGGAGTGAGGCCTCTCCTCCCATGCTGGTCAGCCAGCAGATGGTGCCATCGCTCCACCCAAAACCTCTCTGCTTTGCCTTCAGCCCTGGCTCGCCCTGCGGAGCTCTCTCTGCCTCAAGCAGCAACTCCAGTGTGCATCCAGCCTACAGAAAGCAGAGTGCCTTTGCCTGAGCACTGCTGTGCTGGGGCAGCACCCTGAAGGCCTCCTAGGGCCTTCTCTCCCCTAAGCCAGTCGTGCCACCCAGCCCATGCGGGGAGCAACGTTCCCCCTTGGCAGGGCTCCGCGTGTGGCCTGGGTGTGGTTTCATGGCTGGGAAAGGGCAGATCCTGAAGCTGGGTGCCCACCTGGGAATGGGGCCCGGGGGGCAGAGCCGGCATGCCCCTGGTTGGGAGGCAGGAGATCTGGGGCCTTCAAGCTGCATGCAAATCCCCTCTCTGGCTGCCCCTCTTGCTTCTTCTCTGCTGCCAAGCCTCTCACACCCCACGTGCGTCTCATTGAAAGGAGGCAGGCTGCTTGCCATTCTTGGGCAGGGAATCACCCCAGGAGCCTCGTTTACCCGAAGGGGAGTGCACACGGACCAGAGCCTCCAGAGGAGCTGCCGTCTCTCCAGCCACAAAGGCCTGGAGCCGAGTCCATGGCAGCCTGTCGCATGGAGGGCTTCTGTGGGAGAGGGCCGTGCTTCCCTGGCAGGGGCTCGTTCTCACACTGCTTTCCGTGGGGAAACACTGTGTGTGCCAAGGGTCTCCTATGTGCACAAAAGCTCTCGCCAGTGCCTGAGGTGCAGGGAGTCCTCTTTGGGCCCAGAGCCATGCTCTAGGCAGGCCTCCCGTGCTGGGAGAGCCTCCACTTCCCCAACTGTCCAACTGCCTCAGGAACACACTTCGAGGGAGTGGGGCTCTGACAGGCAGAAGGGCCCGAGTGAGGAACGTGGATGGCAGGCCAAAGCCACTGTGCTGAGCAGTCCCCCTGCAAGTCCGAGCTGAAGGCTCTGTGCACCAGGCTCAAGCTGGAATGAGCCTGTAGCCTGGCCTCCAGTCCCAGGCTTGGCCTGGGCACTGCTAGGGCGGGCCCCAGCCCAGGCTCAGCCAGGCCTCCCGAGGGCCCGGGCTGGCCTAGGCCCCTGCCAGCCAGCAGGGCCTCGACAGAGCACAGTTCATTCGAGTAGGCCCCAGGGGGTTGCCTGGGTGTCTCCTGCACTGCTGGGAAGCTGCAGGTCCGGAGGCTGTGTGTGCACGTGGCCACTGGGGCCTGAGCACAAGACAGGCATGACCCCACTTGCAAGCAGGACTCCTGCCACCTCTTCGCTGCCTGCCACACCCCCTTGCTGCCTGCCCTGTCTTCACTGCTGGCAGGCCTCTGTGTGCCCAGGCCAGTCTAGGCCAAGGAAACAAGGGGCTTGCTCTCCCCTTGCTAGGAGCTCCTCCTCCAGCACTCTGGCCCAGGGGACACACGCCCCTGGACCAGCAGCCCGCAAGGAAGCTGCAGCTGAGCCATGCCCAAAGGCCTGCAGCACCTGGCAGGGAGCCCTCTGCTATGGACAGCTTTCCCACTGCAAAGCCTTGGAGGAGTTCGTGGATGCCGGGGCCTGCAGCGTTTTCCGTCGGAGAGCACTGGGGGCCCAAAGCCTCCCCTGTGGCTTCCGAGCACTTTCCCACCCACAGGCCCTTGGCACCCACTCTGCTGCCAGAGGCAAGTCCTCAGCAGGACTCTCGAGCTTGTGCAGCCAGAGGGCGCCTCCTGCTTGCAAACGTCCTCAGGACCCTCCTTTGGAGTGAGGCCTCTCCTCCCATGCTGGTCAGCCAGCAGATGGTGCCATCGCTCCACCCCAAAACCTCTCTGCTTTGCCTTCAGCCCTGGATCGCCCTGCGGAGCTCTCTCTGCCTCAAGCAGCAACTCCAGTGTGCATCCAGCCTACAGAAAGCAGAGTGCCTTTGCCTGAGCACTGCTGTGCTGGGGCAGCACCCTGAAGGCCTCCTAGGGCCTTCTCTCCCCTAAGCCAGTCGTGCCACCCAGCCCATGCGGGAGCAACGTTCCCCCTTGGCAGGGCTCCGCGTGTGGCCTGGGTGTGGTTTCATGGCTGGGAAAGGGCAGATCCTGAAGCTGGGTGCCCACCTGGGAATGGGGCCCGGGGGGCAGAGCCGGCATGCCCTGGTTGGGAGGCAGGAGATCTGGGGCCTTCAAGCTGCATGCAAATCCCCTCTCTGGCTGCCCCTCTTGCTTCTTCTCTGCTGCCAAGCCTCTCACACCCCACGTGCGTCTCATTGAAAGGAGGCAGGCTGCTTGCCATTCTTGGGCAGGGAATCACCCCAGGAGCCTCGTTTACCCGAAGGGGAGTGCACACGGACCCAGAGCCTCCAGAGGAGCTGCCGTCTCTCCAGCCACAAAGGCCTGGAGCCGAGTCCCATGGCAGCCTGTCGCATGGAGGGCTTCTGTGGGAGAGGGCCGTGCTTCCCTGGCAGGGGCTCGTTCTCACACTGCTTTCCGTGGGGAAACACTGTGTGTGCCAAGGGTCCTCCTGTGTGCACAAAAGCTCTCGCCAGTGCCTGAGGTGCAGGGAGTCCTCTTTGGGCCCAGAGCCATGCTCTAGGCAGGCCTCTCCGTGCTGGGAGAGCCTCCACTTCCCCAACTGTCCAACTGCCTCAGGAACACACTTCGAGGGAGTGGGGCTCTGACAGGCAGAAGGGCCCGAGTGAGGAACGTGGATGGCAGGCCAAAGCCACTGTGCTGAGCAGGTCCCCCTGACAAGTCCGAGCTGAAGGCTCTGTGCCCAGCAGGCTCAAGCTGGAATGAGCCTGTAGCCTGGCCTCCCAGTCCCAGGCTTGGCCTGGGCAACTGCTAGGGCGGGTACCCCAGCCCAGGCTCAGCCAGGCCTCCCGAGGGCCCGGGCTGGCCTAGGCCCCTGCCAGCCAGCAGGGCCTCGACAGAGCACAGTTCATTCGAGTAGGCCCCCAGGGGGTTGCCTGGGTGTCTCCTGCACTGCTGGGAAGCTGCAGGTCCGGAGGCTGTGTGTGCACGTGGCCACTGGGGCCTGAGCACAAGACAGGCATGACCCCACTTGCAAGCAGGACTCCTGCCACCTCTTCGCTGCCTGCCACACCCCCTTGCTGCCTGCCCTGTCTTCACTGCTGGCAGGCCTCTGTGTGCCCAGGCCAGTCTAGGCCAAGGAAACAAGGGGCTTGCTCTCCCCTTGCTAGGAGCTCCTCCTCCAGCACTCTGGCCCAGGGGACACACGCCCCTGGACCAGCAGCCTGCAAGGAAGCTGCAGCTGAGCCATGCCCAAAGGCCTGCAGCACCTGGCAGGGAGCCCTCTGCTATGGACAGCTTTCCCACTGCAAAGCCTTGGAGGAGTTCGTGGATGCCGGGGCCTGCAGCGTTTTCCGTCGGAGAGCACTGGGGGCCCAAAGCCTCCCCTGTGGCTTCCGAGCACTTTCCCACCCACAGGCCCTTGGCACCCACTCTGCTGCCAGAGGCAAGTCCTCAGCAGGACTCTCGAGCTTGTGCAGCCAGAGGGCCTCCTGCTTGCAAACGTCCTCAGGACCTCCTTTGGAGTGAGGCCTCTCCTCCCATGCTGGTCAGCCAGCAGATGGTGCCATCGCTCCACCCAAAACCTCTCTGCTTTGCCTTCAGCCCTGGCTCGCCCTGCGGAGCTCTCTCTGCCTCAAGCAGCAACTCCAGTGTGCATCCAGCCTACAGAAAGCAGAGTGCCTTTGCCTGAGCACTGCTGTGCTGGGGCAGCACCCTGAAGGCCTCCTAGGGCCTTCTCTCCCCTAAGCCAGTCGTGCCACCCAGCCCATGCGGGGAGCAACGTTCCCCCTTGGCAGGGCTCCGCGTGTGGCCTGGGTGTGGTTTCATGGCTGGGAAAGGGCAGATCCTGAAGCTGGGTGCCCACCTGGGAATGGGGCCACGGGGGGCAGAGCCGGCATGCCCTGGTTGGGAGGCAGGAGATCTGGGGCCTTCAAGCTGCATGCAAATCCCCTCTCTGGCTGCCCCTCTTGCTTCTTCTCTGCTGCCAAGCCTCTCACACCCCACGTGCGTCTCATTGAAAGGAGGCAGGCTGCTTGCCATTCTTGGGCAGGGAATCACCCCAGGAGCTTCGTTTACCCGAAGGGGAGTGCACACGGGACCCAGAGCCTCCAGAGGAGCTGCCGTCTCTCCAGCCACAAAGGCCTGGAGCCGAGTCCATGGCAGCCTGTCGCATGGAGGGCTTCTGTGGGAGAGGGCCGTGCTTCCTGGCAGGGGCTCGTTCTCACACTGCTTTCCGTGGGGAAACACTGTGTGTGCCAAGGGTCTCCTGTGTGCACAAAAGCTCTCGCCAGTGCCTGAGGTGCAGGGAGTCCTCTTTGGGCCCAGAGCCATGCTCTAGGCAGGCCTCCCGTGCTGGGAGAGCCTCCACTTCCCCAACTGTCCAACTGCCTCAGGAACACACTTCGAGGGAGTGGGGCTCTGACAGGCAGAAGGGCCCGAGTGGAGGAACGTGGATGGCAGGCCAAAGCCACTGTGCTGAGCAGTCCCCCTGCAAGTCCGAGCTGAAGGCTCTGTGCACCAGGCTCAAGCTGGAATGAGCCTGGAGCCTGGCCTCCAGTCCCAGGCTTGGCCTGGGCACTGCTAGGGCGGGCCCCAGCCCAGGCTCAGCCAGGCCTCCCGAGGGCCCGGGCTGGCCTAGGCCCCTGCCAGCCAGCAGGGCCTCGACAGAGCACAGTTCATTCGAGTAGGCCCCCAGGGGGTTGCCTGGGTGTCTCCTGCACTGCTGGGAAGCTGCAGGTCCGGAGGCTGTGTGTGCACGTGGCCACTGGGGGCCTGAGCACCAAGACAGGCATGACCCCACTTGCAAGCAGGACTCCTGCCACCTCTTCGCTGCCTGCCACACCCCCTTGCTGCCTGCCCTGTCTTCACTGCTGGCAGGCCTCTGTGTGCCCAGGCCAGTCTAGGCCAAGGAAACAAGGGGCTTGCTCTCCCCTTGCTAGGAGCTCCTCCTCCAGCACTCTGGGCCCAGGGGACACACGCCCCTGGACCAGCAGCCTGCAAGGAAGCTGCAGCTGAGCCATGCCCAAAGGCCTGCAGCACCTGGCAGGGAGCCCTCTGCTATGGACAGCTTTCCCACTGCAAAGCCTTGGAGGAGTTCGTGGATGCCGGGGCCTGCAGCGTTTTTCCGTCGGAGAGCACTGGGGGCCCAAAGCCTCCCCTGTGGCTTCCGAGCACTTTCCCACCCACAGGCCCTTGGCACCCACTCTGCTGCCAGAGGCAAGCTTCCTCAGCAGGACTCTCGAGCTTGTGCAGCCAGAGGGCCTCCTGCTTGCAAACGTCCTCAGGACCTCCTTTGGAGTGAGGCCTCTCCTCCCATGCTGGTCAGCCAGCAGATGGTGCCATCGCTCCACCCCAAAACCTCTCTGCTTTGCCTTCAGCCCTGGCTCGCCCTGCGGAGCTCTCTCTGCCTCAAGCAGCAACTCCAGTGTGCATCCAGCCTACAGAAAGCAGAGTGCCTTTGCCTGAGCACTGCTGTGCTGGGGCAGCACCCTGAAGGCCTCCTAGGGCCTTCTCTCCCCTAAGCCAGTCGTGCCACCCAGCCCATGCGGGGAGCAACGTTCCCCCTTGGCAGGGCTCCGCGTGTGGCCTGGGTGTGGTTTCATGGCTGGGAAAGGGCAGATCCTGAAGCTGGTGCCCACCTGGGAATGGGGCCCGGGGGGCAGAGCCGGCATGCCCTGGTTGGGAGGCAGGAGATCTGGGGCCTTCAAGCTGCATGCAAATCCCCCTCTCTGGCTGCCCCTCTTGCTTCTTCTCTGCTGCCAAGCCTCTCACACCCCACGTGCGTCTCATTGAAAGGAGGCAGGCTGCTTGCCATTCTTGGGCAGGGAATCACCCCAGGAGCCTCGTTTACCCGAAGGGGAGTGCACACACGGACCCAGAGCCTCCAGAGGAGCTGCCGTCTCTCCAGCCACAAAGGCCTGGAGCCGAGTCCATGGCAGCCTGTCGCATGGAGGGCTTCTGTGGGAGAGAGGCCGTGCTTCCCTGGCAGGGGCTCGTTCTCACACTGCTTTCCGTGGGGAAACACTGTGTGTGCCAAGGGTCTCCTGTGTGCACAAAAGCTCTCGCCAGTGCCTGAGGTGCAGGGAGTCCTCTTTGGGGCCCAGAGCCATGCTCTAGGCAGGCCTCCCGTGCTGGGAGAGCCTCCACTTCCCCAACTGTCCAACTGCCTCAGGAACACACTTCGAGGGAGTGGGGCTCTGACAGGCAGAAGGGCCCGAGTGAGGAACGTGGATGGCAGGCCAAAGCCACTGTGCTGAGCAGTTCCCCCTGCAAGTCCGAGCTGAAGGCTCTGTGCACCAGGCTCAAGCTGGAATGAGCCTGTAGCCTGGCCTCCAGTCCCAGGCTTGGCCTGGGCACTGCTAGAGAGTAGAGAGCCCCCAGCCCAGGCTCAGCCAGGGCCTCCCGAGGGCCCGGGCTGGCCTAGGCCCCTGCCAGCCAGCAGGGCCTCGACAGAGCACAGTTCATTCGAGTAGGCCCCAGGGGGTTGCCCTGGGTGTCTCCTGCACTGCTGGGAAGCTGCAGGTCCGGAGGCTGTGTGTTGCACGTGGCCACTGGGGCCTGAGCACAAGACAGGCATGACCCCACTTGCAAGCAGGACTCCTGCCACCTCTTCGCTGCCTGCCACACCCCCTTGCTGCCTGCCCTGTCTTCACTGCTGGCAGGCCTCTGTGTGCCCAGGCCAGTCTAGGCCAAGGAAACAAGGGGCTTGCTCTCCCCTTGCTAGGAGCTCCTCCTCCAGCACTCTGGCCCAGGGGACACACGCCCCTGGACCAGCAGCCTGCAAGGAAGCTGCAGCTGAGCCATGCCCAAAGGCCTGCAGCACCTGGCAGGGAGCCCTCTGCTATGGACAGCTTTCCCACTGCAAAGCCTTGGAGGAGTTCGTGGATGCCGGGGCCTGCAGCGTTTTCCGTCGGAGAGCACTGGGGGCCCAAAGCCTCCCCTGTGGCTTCCGAGCACTTTCCCACCCACAGGCCCTTGGCACCCACTCTGCTGCCAGAGGCAAGTCCTCAGCAGGACTCTCGAGCTTGTGCAGCCAGAGGGCCTCCTGCTTGCAAACGTCCTCAGGACCTCCTTTGGAGTGAGGCCTCTCCTCCCATGCTGGTCAGCCAGCAGATGGTGCCATCGCTCCACCCAAAACCTCTCTGCTTTGCCTTCAGCCCTGGCTCGCCCTGCGGAGCTCTCTCTGCCTCAAGCAGCAACTCCAGTGTGCATCCAGCCTACAGAAAGCAGAGTGCCTTTGCCTGAGCACTGCTGTGCTGGGGCAGCACCCTGAAGGCCTCCTAGGGCCTTCTCTCCCCTAAGCCAGTCGTGCCACCCAGCCCATGCGGGGAGCAACGTTCCCCCTTGGCAGGGCTCCGCGTGTGGCCTGGGTGTGGTTTCATGGCTGGGAAAGGGCAGATCCTGAAGCTGGGTGCCCACCTGGGAATGGGGCCCGGGGGGCAGAGCCGGCATGCCCTGGTTGGGAGGCAGGAGATCTGGGGCCTTCAAGCTGCATGCAAATCCCCTCTCTGGCTGCCCCTCTTGCTTCTTCTCTGCTGCCAAGCCTCTCACACCCCACGTGCGTCTCATTGAAAGGAGGCAGGCTGCTTGCCATTCTTGGGCAGGGAATCACCCCAGGAGCCTCGTTTACCCGAAGGGGAGTGCACACGGACCCAGAGCCTCCAGAGGAGCTGCCGTCTCTCCAGCCACAAAGGCCTGGAGCCGAGTCCATGGCAGCCTGTCGCATGGAGGGCTTCTGTGGGAGAGGGCCGTGCTTCCCTGGCAGGGGCTCGTTCTCACACTGCTTTCCGTGGGGAAACACTGTGTGTGCCAAGGGTCTCCTGTGTGCACAAAAGCTCTCGCCAGTGCCTGAGGTGCAGGGAGTCCTCTTTGGGCCCAGAGCCATGCTCTAGGCAGGCCTCCCGTGCTGGGAGAGCCTCCACTTCCCCAACTGTCCAACTGCCTCAGGAACACACTTCGAGGGAGTGGGGCTCTGACAGGCAGAAGGGCCCGAGTGAGGAACGTGGATGGCAGGCCAAAGCCACTGTGCTGAGCAGTCCCCCTGCAAGTCCGAGCTGAAGGCTCTGTGCACCAGGCTCAAGCTGGAATGAGCCTGTAGCCTGGCCTCCAGTCCCAGGCTTGGCCTGGGCACTGCTAGGGCGGGCCCCAGCCCAGGCTCAGCCAGGCCTCCCGAGGGCCCGGGCTGGCCTAGGCCCCTGCCAGCCAGCAGGGCCTCGACAGAGCACAGTTCATTCGAGTAGGCCCCAGGGGGTTGCCTGGGTGTCTCCTGCACTGCTGGGAAGCTGCAGGTCCGGAGGCTGTGTGTGCACGTGGCCACTGGGGCCTGAGCACAAGACAGGCATGACCCCACTTGCAAGCAGGACTCCTGCCACCTCTTCGCTGCCTGCCACACCCCCTTGCTGCCTGCCCTGTCTTCACTGCTGGCAGGCCTCTGTGTGCCCAGGCCAGTCTAGGCCAAGGAAACAAGGGGCTTGCTCTCCCCTTGCTAGGAGCTCCTCCTCCAGCACTCTGGCCCAGGGGACACACCCCCCTGGACCAGCAGCCTGCAAGGAAGCTGCAGCTGAGCCATGCCCAAAGGCCTGCAGCACCTGGCAGGGAGCCCTCTGCTATGGACAGCTTTCCCACTGCAAAGCCTTGGAGGAGTTCGTGGATGCCGGGGCCTGCAGCGTTTTCCGTCGGAGAGCACTGGGGGCCCAAAGCCTCCCCTGTGGCTTCCGAGCACTTTCCCACCCACAGGCCCTTGGCACCCACTCTGCTGCCAGAGGCAAGTCCTCAGCAGGACTCTCGAGCTTGTGCAGCCAGAGGGCCTCCTGCTTGCAAACGTCCTCAGGACCTCCTTTGGAGTGAGGCCTCTCCTCCCATGCTGGTCAGCCAGCAGATGGTGCCATCGCTCCACCCAAAACCTCTCTGCTTTGCCTTCAGCCCTGGCTCGCCCTGCGGAGCTCTCTCTGCCTCAAGCAGCAACTCCAGTGTGCATCCAGCCTACAGAAAGCAGAGTGCCTTTGCCTGAGCACTGCTGTGCTGGGGCAGCACCCTGAAGGCCTCCTAGGGCCTTCTCTCCCCTAAGCCAGTCGTGCCACCCAGCCCATGCGGGGAGCAACGTTCCCCCTTGGCAGGGCTCCGCGTGTGGCCTGGGTGTGGTTTCATGGCTGGGAAAGGGCAGATCCTGAAGCTGGGTGCCCACCTGGGAATGGGGCCCGGGGGGCAGAGCCGGCATGCCCTGGTTGGGAGGCAGGAGATCTGGGGCCTTCAAGCTGCATGCAAATCCCCTCTCTGGCTGCCCCTCTTGCTTCTTCTCTGCTGCCAAGCCTCTCACACCCCACGTGCGTCTCATTGAAAGGAGGCAGGCTGCTTGCCATTCTTGGGCAGGGAATCACCCCAGGAGCCTCGTTTACCCGAAGGGGAGTGCACACGGACCCAGAGCCTCCAGAGGAGCTGCCGTCTCTCCAGCCACAAAGGCCTGGAGCCGAGTCCATGGCAGCCTGTCGCATGGAGGGCTTCTGTGGGAGAGGGCCGTGCTTCCCTGGCAGGGGCTCGTTCTCACACTGCTTTCCGTGGGGAAACACTGTGTGTGCCAAGGGTCTCCTGTGTGCACAAAAGCTCTCGCCAGTGCCTGAGGTGCAGGGAGTCCTCTTTGGGCCCAGAGCCATGCTCTAGGCAGGCCTCCCGTGCTGGGAGAGCCTCCACTTCCCCAACTGTCCAACTGCCTCAGGAACACACTTCGAGGGAGTGGGGCTCTGACAGGCAGAAGGGCCCGAGTGAGGAACGTGGATGGCAGGCCAAAGCCACTGTGCTGAGCAGTCCCCCTGCAAGTCCGAGCTGAAGGCTCTGTGCACCAGGCTCAAGCTGGAATGAGCCTGTAGCCTGGCCTCCAGTCCCAGGCTTGGCCTGGGCACTGCTAGGGCGGGCCCCAGCCCAGGCTCAGCCAGGCCTCCCGAGGGCCCGGGCTGGCCTAGGCCCCTGCCAGCCAGCAGGGCCTCGACAGAGCACAGTTCATTCGAGTAGGCCCCAGGGGGTTGCCTGGGTGTCTCCTGCACTGCTGGGAAGCTGCAGGTCCGGAGGCTGTGTGTGCACGTGGCCACTGGGGCCTGAGCACAAGACAGGCATGACCCCACTTGCAAGCAGGACTCCTGCCACCTCTTCGCTGCCTGCCACACCCCCTTGCTGCCTGCCCTGTCTTCACTGCTGGCAGGCCTCTGTGTGCCCAGGCCAGTCTAGGCCAAGGAAACAAGGGGCTTGCTCTCCCCTTGCTAGGAGCTCCTCCTCCAGCACTCTGGCCCAGGGGACACACGCCCCTGGACCAGCAGCCTGCAAGGAAGCTGCAGCTGAGCCATGCCCAAAGGCCTGCAGCACCTGGCAGGGAGCCCTCTGCTATGGACAGCTTTCCCACTGCAAAGCCTTGGAGGAGTTCGTGGATGCCGGGGCCTGCAGCGTTTTCCGTCGGAGAGCACTGGGGGCCCAAAGCCTCCCCTGTGGCTTCCGAGCACTTTCCCACCCACAGGCCCTTGGCACCCACTCTGCTGCCAGAGGCAAGTCCTCAGCAGGACTCTCGAGCTTGTGCAGCCAGAGTGCCTCCTGCTTGCAAACGTCCTCAGGACCTCCTTTGGAGTGAGGCCTCTCCTCCCATGCTGGTCAGCCAGCAGATGGTGCCATCGCTCCACCCAAAACCTCTCTGCTTTGCCTTCAGCCCTGGCTCGCCCTGCGGAGCTCTCTCTGCCTCAAGCAGCAACTCCAGTGTGCATCCAGCCTACAGAAAGCAGAGTGCCTTTGCCTGAGCACTGCTGTGCTGGGGCAGCACCCTGAAGGCCTCCTAGGGCCTTCTCTCCCCTAAGCCAGTCGTGCCACCCAGCCCATGCGGGGAGCAACGTTCCCCCTTGGCAGGGCTCCGCGTGTGGCCTGGGTGTGGTTTCATGGCTGGGAAAGGGCAGATCCTGAAGCTGGTTGCCCACCTGGGAATGGGGCCCGGGGGGCAGAGCCGGCATGCCCTGGTTGGGAGGCAGGAGATCTGGGGCCTTCAAGCTGCATGCAAATCCCCTCTCTGGCTGCCCCTCTTGCTTCTTCTCTGCTGCCAAGCCTCTCACACCCCACGTGCGTCTCATTGAAAGGAGGCAGGCTGCTTGCCATTCTTGGGCAGGGAATCACCCCAGGAGCCTCGTTTACCCGAAGGGGAGTGCACACGGACCCAGAGCCTCCAGAGGAGCTGCCGTCTCTCCAGCCACAAAGGCCTGGAGCCGAGTCCATGGCAGCCTGTTGCATGGAGGGCTTCTGTGGGAGAGGGCCGTGCTTCCCTGGCAGGGGCTCGTTCTCACACTGCTTTCCGTGGGGAAACACTGTGTGTGCCAAGGGTCTCCTGTGTGCACAAAAGCTCTCGCCAGTGCCTGAGGTGCAGGGAGTCCTCTTTGGGCCCAGAGCCATGCTCTAGGCAGGCCTCCCGTGCTGGGAGAGCCTCCACTTCCCCAACTGTCCAACTGCCTCAGGAACACACTTCGAGGGAGTGGGGCTCTGACAGGCAGAAGGGCCCGAGTGAGGAACGTGGATGGCAGGCCAAAGCCACTGTGCTGAGCAGTCCCCCTGCAAGTCCGAGCTGAAGGCTCTGTGCACCAGGCTCAAGCTGGAATGAGCCTGTAGCCTGGCCTCCAGTCCCAGGCTTGGCCTGGGCACTGCTAGGGCGGGCCCCAGCCCAGGCTCAGCCAGGCCTCCCGAGGGCCCGGGCTGGCCTAGGCCCCTGCCAGCCAGCAGGGCCTCGACAGAGCACAGTTCATTCGAGTAGGCCCCAGGGGGTTGCCTGGGTGTCTCCTGCACTGCTGGGAAGCTGCAGGTCCGGAGGCTGTGTGTGCACGTGGCCACTGGGGCCTGAGCACAAGACAGGCATGACCCCACTTGCAAGCAGGACTCCTGCCACCTCTTCGCTGCCTGCCACACCCCCTTGCTGCCTGCCCTGTCTTCACTGCTGGCAGGCCTCTGTGTGCCCAGGCCAGTCTAGGCCAAGGAAACAAGGGGCTTGCTCTCCCCTTGCTAGGAGCTCCTCCTCCAGCACTCTGGCCCAGGGGACACACGCCCCTGGACCAGCAGCCTGCAAGGAAGCTGCAGCTGAGCCATGCCCAAAGGCCTGCAGCACCTGGCAGGGAGCCCTCTGCTATGGACAGCTTTCCCACTGCAAAGCCTTGGAGGAGTTCGTGGATGCCGGGGCCTGCAGCGTTTTCCGTCGGAGAGCACTGGGGGCCCAAAGCCTCCCCTGTGGCTTCCGAGCACTTTCCCACCCACAGGCCCTTGGCACCCACTCTGCTGCCAGAGGCAAGTCCTCAGCAGGACTCTCGAGCTTGTGCAGCCAGAGGGCCTCCTGCTTGCAAACGTCCTCAGGACCTCCTTTGGAGTGAGGCCTCTCCTCCCATGCTGGTCAGCCAGCAGATGGTGCCATCGCTCCACCCAAAACCTCTCTGCTTTGCCTTCAGCCCTGGCTCGCCCTGCGGAGCTCTCTCTGCCTCAAGCAGCAACTCCAGTGTGCATCCAGCCTACAGAAAGCAGAGTGCCTTTGCCTGAGCACTGCTGTGCTGGGGCAGCACCCTGAAGGCCTCCTAGGGCCTTCTCTCCCCTAAGCCAGTCGTGCCACCCAGCCCATGCGGGGAGCAACGTTCCCCCTTGGCAGGGCTCCGCGTGTGGCCTGGGTGTGGTTTCATGGCTGGGAAAGGGCAGATCCTGAAGCTGGGTGCCCACCTGGGAATGGGGCCCGGGGGGCAGAGCCGGCATGCCCTGGTTGGGAGGCAGGAGATCTGGGGCCTTCAAGCTGCATGCAAATCCCCTCTCTGGCTGCCCCTCTTGCTTCTTCTCTGCTGCCAAGCCTCTCACACCCCACGTGCGTCTCATTGAAAGGAGGCAGGCTGCTTGCCATTCTTGGGCAGGGAATCACCCCAGGAGCCTCGTTTACCCGAAGGGGAGTGCACACGGACCCAGAGCCTCCAGAGGAGCTGCCGTCTCTCCAGCCACAAAGGCCTGGAGCCGAGTCCATGGCAGCCTGTCGCATGGAGGGCTTCTGTGGGAGAGGGCCGTGCTTCCCTGGCAGGGGCTCGTTCTCACACTGCTTTCCGTGGGGAAACACTGTGTGTGCCAAGGGTCTCCTGTGTGCACAAAAGCTCTCGCCAGTGCCTGAGGTGCAGGGAGTCCTCTTTGGGCCCAGAGCCATGCTCTAGGCAGGCCTCCCGTGCTGGGAGAGCCTCCACTTCCCCAACTGTCCAACTGCCTCAGGAACACACTTCGAGGGAGTGGGGCTCTGACAGGCAGAAGGGCCCGAGTGAGGAACGTGGATGGCAGGCCAAAGCCACTGTGCTGAGCAGTCCCCCTGCAAGTCCGAGCTGAAGGCTCTGTGCACCAGGCTCAAGCTGGAATGAGCCTGGAGCCTGGCCTCCAGTCCCAGGCTTGGCCTGGGCACTGCTAGGGCGGGCCCAAGCCCAGGCTCAGCCAGGCCTCCCGAGGGCCCGGGCTGGCCTAGGCCTCTGCCAGCCAGCAGGGCCTCGACAGAGCACAGTTCATTCGAGTAGGCCCCAGGGGGTTGCCTGGGTGTCTCCTGCACTGCTGGGAAGCTGCAGGTCCGGAGGCTGTGTGTGCACGTGGCCACTGGGGCCTGAGCACAAGACAGGCATGACCCCACTTGCAAGCAGGACTCCTGCCACCTCTTCGCTGCCTGCCACACCCCCTTGCTGCCTGCCCTGTCTTCACTGCTGGCAGGCCTCTGTGTGCCCAGGCCAGTCTAGGCCAAGGAAACAAGGGGCTTGCTCTCCCCTTGCTAGGAGCTCCTCCTCCAGCACTCTGGCCCAGGGGACACACGCCCCTGGACCAGCAGCCTGCAAGGAAGCTGCAGCTGAGCCATGCCCAAAGGCCTGCAGCACCTGGCAGGGAGCCCTCTGCTATGGACAGCTTTCCCACTGCAAAGCCTTGGAGGAGTTCGTGGATGCCGGGGCCTGCAGCGTTTTCCGTCGGAGAGCACTGGGGGCCCAAAGCCTCCCCTGTGGCTTCCGAGCACTTTCCCACCCACAGGCCCTTGGCACCCACTCTGCTGCCAGAGGCAAGTCCTCAGCAGGACTCTCGAGCTTGTGCAGCCAGAGGGCCTCCTGCTTGCAAACGTCCTCAGGACCTCCTTTGGAGTGAGGCCTCTCCTCCCATGCTGGTCAGCCAGCAGATGGTGCCATCGCTCCACCCAAAACCTCTCTGCTTTGCCTTCAGCCCTGGCTCGCCCTGCGGAGCTCTCTCTGCCTCAAGCAGCAACTCCAGTGTGCATCCAGCCTACAGAAAGCAGAGTGCCTTTGCCTGAGCACTGCTGTGCTGGGGCAGCACCCTGAAGGCCTCCTAGGGCCTTCTCTCCCCTAAGCCAGTCGTGCCACCCAGCCCATGCGGGGAGCAACGTTCCCCCTTGGCAGGGCTCCGCGTGTGGCCTGGGTGTGGTTTCATGGCTGGGAAAGGGCAGATCCTGAAGCTGGGTGCCCACCTGGGAATGGGGCCCGGGGGGCAGAGCCGGCATGCCCTGGTTGGGAGGCAGGAGATCTGGGGCCTTCAAGCTGCATGCAAATCCCCTCTCTGGCTGCCCCTCTTGCTTCTTCTCTGCTGCCAAGCCTCTCACACCCCACGTGCGTCTCATTGAAAGGAGGCAGGCTGCTTGCCATTCTTGGGCAGGCAATCACCCCAGGAGCCTCGTTTACCCGAAGGGGAGTGCACACGGACCCAGAGCCTCCAGAGGAGCTGCCGTCTCTCCAGCCACAAAGGCCTGGAGCCGAGTCCATGGCAGCCTGTCGCATGGAGGGCTTCTGTGGGAGAGGGCCGTGCTTCCCTGGCAGGGGCTCGTTCTCACACTGCTTTCCGTGGGGAAACACTGTGTGTGCCAAGGGTCTCCTGTGTGCACAAAAGCTCTCGCCAGTGCCTGAGGTGCAGGGAGTCCTCTTTGGGCCCAGAGCCATGCTCTAGGCAGGCCTCCCGTGCTGGGAGAGCCTCCACTTCCCCAACTGTCCAACTGCCTCAGGAACACACTTCGAGGGAGTGGGGCTCTGACAGGCAGAAGGGCCCGAGTGAGGAACGTGGATGGCAGGCCAAAGCCACTGTGCTGAGCAGTCCCCCTGCAAGTCCGAGCTGAAGGCTCTGTGCACCAGGCTCAAGCTGGAATGAGCCTGTAGCCTGGCCTCCAGTCCCAGGCTTGGCCTGGGCACTGCTAGGGCGGGCCCCAGCCCAGGCTCAGCCAGGCCTCCCGAGGGCCCGGGCTGGCCTAGGCCCCTGCCAGCCAGCAGGGCCTCGACAGAGCACAGTTCATTCGAGTAGGCCCCAGGGGGTTGCCTGGGTGTCTCCTGCACTGCTGGGAAGCTGCAGGTCCGGAGGCTGTGTGTGCACGTGGCCACTGGGGCCTGAGCACAAGACAGGCATGACCCCACTTGCAAGCAGGACTCCTGCCACCTCTTCGCTGCCTGCCACACCCCCTTGCTGCCTGCCCTGTCTTCACTGCTGGCAGGCCTCTGTGTGCCCAGGCCAGTCTAGGCCAAGGAAACAAGGGGCTTGCTCTCCCCTTGCTAGGAGCTCCTCCTCCAGCACTCTGGCCCAGGGGACACACGCCCCTGGACCAGCAGCCTGCAAGGAAGCTGCAGCTGAGCCATGCCCAAAGGCCTGCAGCACCTGGCAGGGAGCCCTCTGCTATGGACAGCTTTCCCACTGCAAAGCCTTGGAGGAGTTCGTGGATGCCGGGGCCTGCAGCGTTTTCCGTCGGAGAGCACTGGGGGCCCAAAGCCTCCCCTGTGGCTTCCGAGCACTTTCCCACCCACAGGCCCTTGGCACCCACTCTGCTGCCAGAGGCAAGTCCTCAGCAGGACTCTCGAGCTTGTGCAGCCAGAGTGCCTCCTGCTTGCAAACGTCCTCAGGACCTCCTTTGGAGTGAGGCCTCTCCTCCCATGCTGGTCAGCCAGCAGATGGTGCCATCGCTCCACCCAAAACCTCTCTGCTTTGCCTTCAGCCCTGGCTCGCCCTGCGGAGCTCTCTCTGCCTCAAGCAGCAACTCCAGTGTGCATCCAGCCTACAGAAAGCAGAGTGCCTTTGCCTGAGCACTGCTGTGCTGGGGCAGCACCCTGAAGGCCTCCTAGGGCCTTCTCTCCCCTAAGCCAGTCGTGCCACCCAGCCCATGCGGGGAGCAACGTTCCCCCTTGGCAGGGCTCCGCGTGTGGCCTGGGTGTGGTTTCATGGCTGGGAAAGGGCAGATCCTGAAGCTGGTTGCCCACCTGGGAATGGGGCCCGGGGGGCAGAGCCGGCATGCCCTGGTTGGGAGGCAGGAGATCTGGGGCCTTCAAGCTGCATGCAAATCCCCTCTCTGGCTGCCCCTCTTGCTTCTTCTCTGCTGCCAAGCCTCTCACACCCCACGTGCGTCTCATTGAAAGGAGGCAGGCTGCTTGCCATTCTTGGGCAGGGAATCACCCCAGGAGCCTCGTTTACCCGAAGGGGAGTGCACACGGACCCAGAGCCTCCAGAGGAGCTGCCGTCTCTCCAGCCACAAAGGCCTGGAGCCGAGTCCATGGCAGCCTGTTGCATGGAGGGCTTCTGTGGGAGAGGGCCGTGCTTCCCTGGCAGGGGCTCGTTCTCACACTGCTTTCCGTGGGGAAACACTGTGTGTGCCAAGGGTCTCCTGTGTGCACAAAAGCTCTCGCCAGTGCCTGAGGTGCAGGGAGTCCTCTTTGGGCCCAGAGCCATGCTCTAGGCAGGCCTCCCGTGCTGGGAGAGCCTCCACTTCCCCAACTGTCCAACTGCCTCAGGAACACACTTCGAGGGAGTGGGGCTCTGACAGGCAGAAGGGCCCGAGTGAGGAACGTGGATGGCAGGCCAAAGCCACTGTGCTGAGCAGTCCCCCTGCAAGTCCGAGCTGAAGGCTCTGTGCACCAGGCTCAAGCTGGAATGAGCCTGTAGCCTGGCCTCCAGTCCCAGGCTTGGCCTGGGCACTGCTAGGGCGGGCCCCAGCCCAGGCTCAGCCAGGCCTCCCGAGGGCCCGGGCTGGCCTAGGCCCCTGCCAGCCAGCAGGGCCTCGACAGAGCACAGTTCATTCGAGTAGGCCCCAGGGGGTTGCCTGGGTGTCTCCTGCACTGCTGGGAAGCTGCAGGTCCGGAGGCTGTGTGTGCACGTGGCCACTGGGGCCTGAGCACAAGACAGGCATGACCCCACTTGCAAGCAGGACTCCTGCCACCTCTTCGCTGCCTGCCACACCCCCTTGCTGCCTGCCCTGTCTTCACTGCTGGCAGGCCTCTGTGTGCCCAGGCCAGTCTAGGCCAAGGAAACAAGGGGCTTGCTCTCCCCTTGCTAGGAGCTCCTCCTCCAGCACTCTGGCCCAGGGGACACACGCCCCTGGACCAGCAGCCTGCAAGGAAGCTGCAGCTGAGCCATGCCCAAAGGCCTGCAGCACCTGGCAGGGAGCCCTCTGCTATGGACAGCTTTCCCACTGCAAAGCCTTGGAGGAGTTCGTGGATGCCGGGGCCTGCAGCGTTTTCCGTCGGAGAGCACTGGGGGCCCAAAGCCTCCCCTGTGGCTTCCGAGCACTTTCCCACCCACAGGCCCTTGGCACCCACTCTGCTGCCAGAGGCAAGTCCTCAGCAGGACTCTCGAGCTTGTGCAGCCAGAGGGCCTCCTGCTTGCAAACGTCCTCAGGACCTCCTTTGGAGTGAGGCCTCTCCTCCCATGCTGGTCAGCCAGCAGATGGTGCCATCGCTCCACCCAAAACCTCTCTGCTTTGCCTTCAGCCCTGGCTCGCCCTGCGGAGCTCTCTCTGCCTCAAGCAGCAACTCCAGTGTGCATCCAGCCTACAGAAAGCAGAGTGCCTTTGCCTGAGCACTGCTGTGCTGGGGCAGCACCCTGAAGGCCTCCTAGGGCCTTCTCTCCCCTAAGCCAGTCGTGCCACCCAGCCCATGCGGGGAGCAACGTTCCCCCTTGGCAGGGCTCCGCGTGTGGCCTGGGTGTGGTTTCATGGCTGGGAAAGGGCAGATCCTGAAGCTGGGTGCCCACCTGGGAATGGGGCCCGGGGGGCAGAGCCGGCATGCCCTGGTTGGGAGGCAGGAGATCTGGGGCCTTCAAGCTGCATGCAAATCCCCTCTCTGGCTGCCCCTCTTGCTTCTTCTCTGCTGCCAAGCCTCTCACACCCCACGTGCGTCTCATTGAAAGGAGGCAGGCTGCTTGCCATTCTTGGGCAGGGAATCACCCCAGGAGCCTCGTTTACCCGAAGGGGAGTGCACACGGACCCAGAGCCTCCAGAGGAGCTGCCGTCTCTCCAGCCACAAAGGCCTGGAGCCGAGTCCATGGCAGCCTGTCGCATGGAGGGCTTCTGTGGGAGAGGGCCGTGCTTCCCTGGCAGGGGCTCGTTCTCACACTGCTTTCCGTGGGGAAACACTGTGTGTGCCAAGGGTCTCCTGTGTGCACAAAAGCTCTCGCCAGTGCCTGAGGTGCAGGGAGTCCTCTTTGGGCCCAGAGCCATGCTCTAGGCAGGCCTCCCGTGCTGGGAGAGCCTCCACTTCCCCAACTGTCCAACTGCCTCAGGAACACACTTCGAGGGAGTGGGGCTCTGACAGGCAGAAGGGCCCGAGTGAGGAACGTGGATGGCAGGCCAAAGCCACTGTGCTGAGCAGTCCCCCTGCAAGTCCGAGCTGAAGGCTCTGTGCACCAGGCTCAAGCTGGAATGAGCCTGGAGCCTGGCCTCCAGTCCCAGGCTTGGCCTGGGCACTGCTAGGGCGGGCCCAAGCCCAGGCTCAGCCAGGCCTCCCGAGGGCCCGGGCTGGCCTAGGCCTCTGCCAGCCAGCAGGGCCTCGACAGAGCACAGTTCATTCGAGTAGGCCCCAGGGGGTTGCCTGGGTGTCTCCTGCACTGCTGGGAAGCTGCAGGTCCGGAGGCTGTGTGTGCACGTGGCCACTGGGGCCTGAGCACAAGACAGGCATGACCCCACTTGCAAGCAGGACTCCTGCCACCTCTTCGCTGCCTGCCACACCCCCTTGCTGCCTGCCCTGTCTTCACTGCTGGCAGGCCTCTGTGTGCCCAGGCCAGTCTAGGCCAAGGAAACAAGGGGCTTGCTCTCCCCTTGCTAGGAGCTCCTCCTCCAGCACTCTGGCCCAGGGGACACACGCCCCTGGACCAGCAGCCTGCAAGGAAGCTGCAGCTGAGCCATGCCCAAAGGCCTGCAGCACCTGGCAGGGAGCCCTCTGCTATGGACAGCTTTCCCACTGCAAAGCCTTGGAGGAGTTCGTGGATGCCGGGGCCTGCAGCGTTTTCCGTCGGAGAGCACTGGGGGCCCAAAGCCTCCCCTGTGGCTTCCGAGCACTTTCCCACCCACAGGCCCTTGGCACCCACTCTGCTGCCAGAGGCAAGTCCTCAGCAGGACTCTCGAGCTTGTGCAGCCAGAGGGCCTCCTGCTTGCAAACGTCCTCAGGACCTCCTTTGGAGTGAGGCCTCTCCTCCCATGCTGGTCAGCCAGCAGATGGTGCCATCGCTCCACCCAAAACCTCTCTGCTTTGCCTTCAGCCCTGGCTCGCCCTGCGGAGCTCTCTCTGCCTCAAGCAGCAACTCCAGTGTGCATCCAGCCTACAGAAAGCAGAGTGCCTTTGCCTGAGCACTGCTGTGCTGGGGCAGCACCCTGAAGGCCTCCTAGGGCCTTCTCTCCCCTAAGCCAGTCGTGCCACCCAGCCCATGCGGGGAGCAACGTTCCCCCTTGGCAGGGCTCCGCGTGTGGCCTGGGTGTGGTTTCATGGCTGGGAAAGGGCAGATCCTGAAGCTGGGTGCCCACCTGGGAATGGGGCCCGGGGGGCAGAGCCGGCATGCCCTGGTTGGGAGGCAGGAGATCTGGGGCCTTCAAGCTGCATGCAAATCCCCTCTCTGGCTGCCCCTCTTGCTTCTTCTCTGCTGCCAAGCCTCTCACACCCCACGTGCGTCTCATTGAAAGGAGGCAGGCTGCTTGCCATTCTTGGGCAGGCAATCACCCCAGGAGCCTCGTTTACCCGAAGGGGAGTGCACACGGACCCAGAGCCTCCAGAGGAGCTGCCGTCTCTCCAGCCACAAAGGCCTGGAGCCGAGTCCATGGCAGCCTGTCGCATGGAGGGCTTCTGTGGGAGAGGGCCGTGCTTCCCTGGCAGGGGCTCGTTCTCACACTGCTTTCCGTGGGGAAACACTGTGTGTGCCAAGGGTCTCCTGTGTGCACAAAAGCTCTCGCCAGTGCCTGAGGTGCAGGGAGTCCTCTTTGGGCCCAGAGCCATGCTCTAGGCAGGCCTCCCGTGCTGGGAGAGCCTCCACTTCCCCAACTGTCCAACTGCCTCAGGAACACACTTCGAGGGAGTGGGGCTCTGACAGGCAGAAGGGCCCGAGTGAGGAACGTGGATGGCAGGCCAAAGCCACTGTGCTGAGCAGTCCCCCTGCAAGTCCGAGCTGAAGGCTCTGTGCACCAGGCTCAAGCTGGAATGAGCCTGTAGCCTGGCCTCCAGTCCCAGGCTTGGCCTGGGCACTGCTAGGGCGGGCCCCAGCCCAGGCTCAGCCAGGCCTCCCGAGGGCCCGGGCTGGCCTAGGCCCCTGCCAGCCAGCAGGGCCTCGACAGAGCACAGTTCATTCGAGTAGGCCCCAGGGGGTTGCCTGGGTGTCTCCTGCACTGCTGGGAAGCTGCAGGTCCGGAGGCTGTGTGTGCACGTGGCCACTGGGGCCTGAGCACAAGACAGGCATGACCCCACTTGCAAGCAGGACTCCTGCCACCTCTTCGCTGCCTGCCACACCCCCTTGCTGCCTGCCCTGTCTTCACTGCTGGCAGGCCTCTGTGTGCCCAGGCCAGTCTAGGCCAAGGAAACAAGGGGCTTGCTCTCCCCTTGCTAGGAGCTCCTCCTCCAGCACTCTGGCCCAGGGGACACACCCCCCTGGACCAGCAGCCTGCAAGGAAGCTGCAGCTGAGCCATGCCCAAAGGCCTGCAGCACCTGGCAGGGAGCCCTCTGCTATGGACAGCTTTCCCACTGCAAAGCCTTGGAGGAGTTCGTGGATGCCGGGGCCTGCAGCGTTTTCCGTCGGAGAGCACTGGGGGCCCAAAGCCTCCCCTGTGGCTTCCGAGCACTTTCCCACCCACAGGCCCTTGGCACCCACTCTGCTGCCAGAGGCAAGTCCTCAGCAGGACTCTCGAGCTTGTGCAGCCAGAGGGCCTCCTGCTTGCAAACGTCCTCAGGACCTCCTTTGGAGTGAGGCCTCTCCTCCCATGCTGGTCAGCCAGCAGATGGTGCCATCGCTCCACCCAAAACCTCTCTGCTTTGCCTTCAGCCCTGGCTCGCCCTGCGGAGCTCTCTCTGCCTCAAGCAGCAACTCCAGTGTGCATCCAGCCTACAGAAAGCAGAGTGCCTTTGCCTGAGCACTGCTGTGCTGGGGCAGCACCCTGAAGGCCTCCTAGGGCCTTCTCTCCCCTAAGCCAGTCGTGCCACCCAGCCCATGCGGGGAGCAACGTTCCCCCTTGGCAGGGCTCCGCGTGTGGCCTGGGTGTGGTTTCATGGCTGGGAAAGGGCAGATCCTGAAGCTGGGTGCCCACCTGGGAATGGGGCCCGGGGGGCAGAGCCGGCATGCCCTGGTTGGGAGGCAGGAGATCTGGGGCCTTCAAGCTGCATGCAAATCCCCTCTCTGGCTGCCCCTCTTGCTTCTTCTCTGCTGCCAAGCCTCTCACACCCCACGTGCGTCTCATTGAAAGGAGGCAGGCTGCTTGCCATTCTTGGGCAGGGAATCACCCCAGGAGCCTCGTTTACCCGAAGGGGAGTGCACACGGACCCAGAGCCTCCAGAGGAGCTGCCGTCTCTCCAGCCACAAAGGCCTGGAGCCGAGTCCATGGCAGCCTGTCGCATGGAGGGCTTCTGTGGGAGAGGGCCGTGCTTCCCTGGCAGGGGCTCGTTCTCACACTGCTTTCCGTGGGGAAACACTGTGTGTGCCAAGGGTCTCCTGTGTGCACAAAAGCTCTCGCCAGTGCCTGAGGTGCAGGGAGTCCTCTTTGGGCCCAGAGCCATGCTCTAGGCAGGCCTCCCGTGCTGGGAGAGCCTCCACTTCCCCAACTGTCCAACTGCCTCAGGAACACACTTCGAGGGAGTGGGGCTCTGACAGGCAGAAGGGCCCGAGTGAGGAACGTGGATGGCAGGCCAAAGCCACTGTGCTGAGCAGTCCCCCTGCAAGTCCGAGCTGAAGGCTCTGTGCACCAGGCTCAAGCTGGAATGAGCCTGTAGCCTGGCCTCCAGTCCCAGGCTTGGCCTGGGCACTGCTAGGGCGGGCCCCAGCCCAGGCTCAGCCAGGCCTCCCGAGGGCCCGGGCTGGCCTAGGCCCCTGCCAGCCAGCAGGGCCTCGACAGAGCACAGTTCATTCGAGTAGGCCCCAGGGGGTTGCCTGGGTGTCTCCTGCACTGCTGGGAAGCTGCAGGTCCGGAGGCTGTGTGTGCACGTGGCCACTGGGGCCTGAGCACAAGACAGGCATGACCCCACTTGCAAGCAGGACTCCTGCCACCTCTTCGCTGCCTGCCACACCCCCTTGCTGCCTGCCCTGTCTTCACTGCTGGCAGGCCTCTGTGTGCCCAGGCCAGTCTAGGCCAAGGAAACAAGGGGCTTGCTCTCCCCTTGCTAGGAGCTCCTCCTCCAGCACTCTGGCCCAGGGGACACACGCCCCTGGACCAGCAGCCTGCAAGGAAGCTGCAGCTGAGCCATGCCCAAAGGCCTGCAGCACCTGGCAGGGAGCCCTCTGCTATGGACAGCTTTCCCACTGCAAAGCCTTGGAGGAGTTCGTGGATGCCGGGGCCTGCAGCGTTTTCCGTCGGAGAGCACTGGGGGCCCAAAGCCTCCCCTGTGGCTTCCGAGCACTTTCCCACCCACAGGCCCTTGGCACCCACTCTGCTGCCAGAGGCAAGTCCTCAGCAGGACTCTCGAGCTTGTGCAGCCAGAGTGCCTCCTGCTTGCAAACGTCCTCAGGACCTCCTTTGGAGTGAGGCCTCTCCTCCCATGCTGGTCAGCCAGCAGATGGTGCCATCGCTCCACCCAAAACCTCTCTGCTTTGCCTTCAGCCCTGGCTCGCCCTGCGGAGCTCTCTCTGCCTCAAGCAGCAACTCCAGTGTGCATCCAGCCTACAGAAAGCAGAGTGCCTTTGCCTGAGCACTGCTGTGCTGGGGCAGCACCCTGAAGGCCTCCTAGGGCCTTCTCTCCCCTAAGCCAGTCGTGCCACCCAGCCCATGCGGGGAGCAACGTTCCCCCTTGGCAGGGCTCCGCGTGTGGCCTGGGTGTGGTTTCATGGCTGGGAAAGGGCAGATCCTGAAGCTGGTTGCCCACCTGGGAATGGGGCCCGGGGGGCAGAGCCGGCATGCCCTGGTTGGGAGGCAGGAGATCTGGGGCCTTCAAGCTGCATGCAAATCCCCTCTCTGGCTGCCCCTCTTGCTTCTTCTCTGCTGCCAAGCCTCTCACACCCCACGTGCGTCTCATTGAAAGGAGGCAGGCTGCTTGCCATTCTTGGGCAGGGAATCACCCCAGGAGCCTCGTTTACCCGAAGGGGAGTGCACACGGACCCAGAGCCTCCAGAGGAGCTGCCGTCTCTCCAGCCACAAAGGCCTGGAGCCGAGTCCATGGCAGCCTGTTGCATGGAGGGCTTCTGTGGGAGAGGGCCGTGCTTCCCTGGCAGGGGCTCGTTCTCACACTGCTTTCCGTGGGGAAACACTGTGTGTGCCAAGGGTCTCCTGTGTGCACAAAAGCTCTCGCCAGTGCCTGAGGTGCAGGGAGTCCTCTTTGGGCCCAGAGCCATGCTCTAGGCAGGCCTCCCGTGCTGGGAGAGCCTCCACTTCCCCAACTGTCCAACTGCCTCAGGAACACACTTCGAGGGAGTGGGGCTCTGACAGGCAGAAGGGCCCGAGTGAGGAACGTGGATGGCAGGCCAAAGCCACTGTGCTGAGCAGTCCCCCTGCAAGTCCGAGCTGAAGGCTCTGTGCACCAGGCTCAAGCTGGAATGAGCCTGTAGCCTGGCCTCCAGTCCCAGGCTTGGCCTGGGCACTGCTAGGGCGGGCCCCAGCCCAGGCTCAGCCAGGCCTCCCGAGGGCCCGGGCTGGCCTAGGCCCCTGCCAGCCAGCAGGGCCTCGACAGAGCACAGTTCATTCGAGTAGGCCCCAGGGGGTTGCCTGGGTGTCTCCTGCACTGCTGGGAAGCTGCAGGTCCGGAGGCTGTGTGTGCACGTGGCCACTGGGGCCTGAGCACAAGACAGGCATGACCCCACTTGCAAGCAGGACTCCTGCCACCTCTTCGCTGCCTGCCACACCCCCTTGCTGCCTGCCCTGTCTTCACTGCTGGCAGGCCTCTGTGTGCCCAGGCCAGTCTAGGCCAAGGAAACAAGGGGCTTGCTCTCCCCTTGCTAGGAGCTCCTCCTCCAGCACTCTGGCCCAGGGGACACACGCCCCTGGACCAGCAGCCTGCAAGGAAGCTGCAGCTGAGCCATGCCCAAAGGCCTGCAGCACCTGGCAGGGAGCCCTCTGCTATGGACAGCTTTCCCACTGCAAAGCCTTGGAGGAGTTCGTGGATGCCGGGGCCTGCAGCGTTTTCCGTCGGAGAGCACTGGGGGCCCAAAGCCTCCCCTGTGGCTTCCGAGCACTTTCCCACCCACAGGCCCTTGGCACCCACTCTGCTGCCAGAGGCAAGTCCTCAGCAGGACTCTCGAGCTTGTGCAGCCAGAGGGCCTCCTGCTTGCAAACGTCCTCAGGACCTCCTTTGGAGTGAGGCCTCTCCTCCCATGCTGGTCAGCCAGCAGATGGTGCCATCGCTCCACCCAAAACCTCTCTGCTTTGCCTTCAGCCCTGGCTCGCCCTGCGGAGCTCTCTCTGCCTCAAGCAGCAACTCCAGTGTGCATCCAGCCTACAGAAAGCAGAGTGCCTTTGCCTGAGCACTGCTGTGCTGGGGCAGCACCCTGAAGGCCTCCTAGGGCCTTCTCTCCCCTAAGCCAGTCGTGCCACCCAGCCCATGCGGGGAGCAACGTTCCCCCTTGGCAGGGCTCCGCGTGTGGCCTGGGTGTGGTTTCATGGCTGGGAAAGGGCAGATCCTGAAGCTGGGTGCCCACCTGGGAATGGGGCCCGGGGGGCAGAGCCGGCATGCCCTGGTTGGGAGGCAGGAGATCTGGGGCCTTCAAGCTGCATGCAAATCCCCTCTCTGGCTGCCCCTCTTGCTTCTTCTCTGCTGCCAAGCCTCTCACACCCCACGTGCGTCTCATTGAAAGGAGGCAGGCTGCTTGCCATTCTTGGGCAGGGAATCACCCCAGGAGCCTCGTTTACCCGAAGGGGAGTGCACACGGACCCAGAGCCTCCAGAGGAGCTGCCGTCTCTCCAGCCACAAAGGCCTGGAGCCGAGTCCATGGCAGCCTGTCGCATGGAGGGCTTCTGTGGGAGAGGGCCGTGCTTCCCTGGCAGGGGCTCGTTCTCACACTGCTTTCCGTGGGGAAACACTGTGTGTGCCAAGGGTCTCCTGTGTGCACAAAAGCTCTCGCCAGTGCCTGAGGTGCAGGGAGTCCTCTTTGGGCCCAGAGCCATGCTCTAGGCAGGCCTCCCGTGCTGGGAGAGCCTCCACTTCCCCAACTGTCCAACTGCCTCAGGAACACACTTCGAGGGAGTGGGGCTCTGACAGGCAGAAGGGCCCGAGTGAGGAACGTGGATGGCAGGCCAAAGCCACTGTGCTGAGCAGTCCCCCTGCAAGTCCGAGCTGAAGGCTCTGTGCACCAGGCTCAAGCTGGAATGAGCCTGGAGCCTGGCCTCCAGTCCCAGGCTTGGCCTGGGCACTGCTAGGGCGGGCCCAAGCCCAGGCTCAGCCAGGCCTCCCGAGGGCCCGGGCTGGCCTAGGCCTCTGCCAGCCAGCAGGGCCTCGACAGAGCACAGTTCATTCGAGTAGGCCCCAGGGGGTTGCCTGGGTGTCTCCTGCACTGCTGGGAAGCTGCAGGTCCGGAGGCTGTGTGTGCACGTGGCCACTGGGGCCTGAGCACAAGACAGGCATGACCCCACTTGCAAGCAGGACTCCTGCCACCTCTTCGCTGCCTGCCACACCCCCTTGCTGCCTGCCCTGTCTTCACTGCTGGCAGGCCTCTGTGTGCCCAGGCCAGTCTAGGCCAAGGAAACAAGGGGCTTGCTCTCCCCTTGCTAGGAGCTCCTCCTCCAGCACTCTGGCCCAGGGGACACACGCCCCTGGACCAGCAGCCTGCAAGGAAGCTGCAGCTGAGCCATGCCCAAAGGCCTGCAGCACCTGGCAGGGAGCCCTCTGCTATGGACAGCTTTCCCACTGCAAAGCCTTGGAGGAGTTCGTGGATGCCGGGGCCTGCAGCGTTTTCCGTCGGAGAGCACTGGGGGCCCAAAGCCTCCCCTGTGGCTTCCGAGCACTTTCCCACCCACAGGCCCTTGGCACCCACTCTGCTGCCAGAGGCAAGTCCTCAGCAGGACTCTCGAGCTTGTGCAGCCAGAGGGCCTCCTGCTTGCAAACGTCCTCAGGACCTCCTTTGGAGTGAGGCCTCTCCTCCCATGCTGGTCAGCCAGCAGATGGTGCCATCGCTCCACCCAAAACCTCTCTGCTTTGCCTTCAGCCCTGGCTCGCCCTGCGGAGCTCTCTCTGCCTCAAGCAGCAACTCCAGTGTGCATCCAGCCTACAGAAAGCAGAGTGCCTTTGCCTGAGCACTGCTGTGCTGGGGCAGCACCCTGAAGGCCTCCTAGGGCCTTCTCTCCCCTAAGCCAGTCGTGCCACCCAGCCCATGCGGGGAGCAACGTTCCCCCTTGGCAGGGCTCCGCGTGTGGCCTGGGTGTGGTTTCATGGCTGGGAAAGGGCAGATCCTGAAGCTGGGTGCCCACCTGGGAATGGGGCCCGGGGGGCAGAGCCGGCATGCCCTGGTTGGGAGGCAGGAGATCTGGGGCCTTCAAGCTGCATGCAAATCCCCTCTCTGGCTGCCCCTCTTGCTTCTTCTCTGCTGCCAAGCCTCTCACACCCCACGTGCGTCTCATTGAAAGGAGGCAGGCTGCTTGCCATTCTTGGGCAGGCAATCACCCCAGGAGCCTCGTTTACCCGAAGGGGAGTGCACACGGACCCAGAGCCTCCAGAGGAGCTGCCGTCTCTCCAGCCACAAAGGCCTGGAGCTGAGTCCATGGCAGCCTGTGGCATGGAGGGCTTCTGTGGGAGAGGGCCGTGCTTCCCTGGCAGGGGCTCGTTCTCACACTGCTTTCCGTGGGGAAACACTGTGTGTGCCAAGGGTCTCCTGTGTGCACAAAAGCTCTCGCCAGTGCCTGAGGTGCAGGGAGTCCTCTTTGGACCCAGAGCCATGCTCTAGGCAGGCCTCCCGTGCTGGGAGAGCCTCCACTTCCCCAACTGTCCAACTGCCTCAGGAACACACTTCGAGGGAGTGGGGCTCTGACAGGCAGAAGGGCCCGAGTGAGGAACGTGGATGGCAGGCCAAAGCCACTGTGCTGAGCAGTCCCCCTGCAAGTCCGAGCTGAAGGCTCTGTGCACCAGGCTCAAGCTGGAATGAGCCTGTAGCCTGGCCTCCAGTCCCAGGCTTGGCCTGGGCACTGCTAGGGCGGGCCCCAGCCCAGGCTCAGCCAGGCCTCCCGAGGGCCCGGGCTGGCCTAGGCCCCTGCCAGCCAGCAGGGCCTCGACAGAGCACAGTTCATTCGAGTAGGCCCCAGGGGGTTGCCTGGGTGTCTCCTGCACTGCTGGGAAGCTGCAGGTCCGGAGGCTGTGTGTGCACGTGGCCACTGGGGCCTGAGCACAAGACAGGCATGACCCCACTTGCAAGCAGGACTCCTGCCACCTCTTCGCTGCCTGCCACACCCCCTTGCTGCCTGCCCTGTCTTCACTGCTGGCAGGCCTCTGTGTGCCCAGGCCAGTCTAGGCCAAGGAAACAAGGGGCTTGCTCTCCCCTTGCTAGGAGCTCCTCCTCCAGCACTCTGGCCCAGGGGACACACGCCCCTGGACCAGCAGCCTGCAAGGAAGCTGCAGCTGAGCCATGCCCAAAGGCCTGCAGCACCTGGCAGGGAGCCCTCTGCTATGGACAGCTTTCCCACTGCAAAGCCTTGGAGGAGTTCGTGGATGCCGGGGCCTGCAGCGTTTTCCGTCGGAGAGCACTGGGGGCCCAAAGCCTCCCCTGTGGCTTCCGAGCACTTTCCCACCCACAGGCCCTTGGCACCCACTCTGCTGCCAGAGGCAAGTCCTCAGCAGGACTCTCGAGCTTGTGCAGCCAGAGTGCCTCCTGCTTGCAAACGTCCTCAGGACCTCCTTTGGAGTGAGGCCTCTCCTCCCATGCTGGTCAGCCAGCAGATGGTGCCATCGCTCCACCCAAAACCTCTCTGCTTTGCCTTCAGCCCTGGCTCGCCCTGCGGAGCTCTCTCTGCCTCAAGCAGCAACTCCAGTGTGCATCCAGCCTACAGAAAGCAGAGTGCCTTTGCCTGAGCACTGCTGTGCTGGGGCAGCACCCTGAAGGCCTCCTAGGGCCTTCTCTCCCCTAAGCCAGTCGTGCCACCCAGCCCATGCGGGGAGCAACGTTCCCCCTTGGCAGGGCTCCGCGTGTGGCCTGGGTGTGGTTTCATGGCTGGGAAAGGGCAGATCCTGAAGCTGGGTGCCCACCTGGGAATGGGGCCCGGGGGGCAGAGCCGGCATGCCTTGGTTGGGAGGCAGGAGATCTGGGGCCTTCAAGCTGCATGCAAATCCCCTCTCTGGCTGCCCCTCTTGCTTCTTCTCTGCTGCCAAGCCTCTCACACCCCACGTGCGTCTCATTGAAAGGAGGCAGGCTGCTTGCCATTCTTGGGCAGGGAATCACCCCAGGAGCCTCGTTTACCCGAAGGGGAGTGCACACGGACCCAGAGCCTCCAGAGGAGCTGCCGTCTCTCCAGCCACAAAGGCCTGGAGCCGAGTCCATGGCAGCCTGTCGCATGGAGGGCTTCTGTGGGAGAGGGCCGTGCTTCCCTGGCAGGGGCTCGTTCTCACACTGCTTTCCGTGGGGAAACACTGTGTGTGCCAAGGGTCTCCTGTGTGCACAAAAGCTCTCGCCAGTGCCTGAGGTGCAGGGAGTCCTCTTTGGGCCCAGAGCCATGCTCTAGGCAGGCCTCCCGTGCTGGGAGAGCCTCCACTTCCCCAACTGTCCAACTGCCTCAGGAACACACTTCGAGGGAGTGGGGCTCTGACAGGCAGAAGGGCCCGAGTGAGGAACGTGGATGGCAGGCCAAAGCCACTGTGCTGAGCAGTCCCCCTGCAAGTCCGAGCTGAAGGCTCTGTGCACCAGGCTCAAGCTGGAATGAGCCTGTAGCCTGGCCTCCAGTCTCAGGCTTGGCCTGGGCACTGCTAGGGCGGGCCCCAGCCCAGGCTCAGCCAGGCCTCCCGAGGGCCCGGGCTGGCCTAGGCCCCTGCCAGCCAGCAGGGCCTCGACAGTGCACAGTTCATTCGAGTAGGCCCCAGGGGGTTGCCTGTGTGTCTCCTGCACTGCTGGGAAGCTGCAGGTCCGGAGGCTGTGTGTGCACGTGGCCACTGGGGCCTGAGCACAAGACAGGCATGACCCCACTTGCAAGCAGGACTCCTGCCACCTCTTCGCTGCCTGCCACACCCCCTTGCTGCCTGCCCTGTCTTCACTGCTGGCAGGCCTCTGTGTGCCCAGGCCAGTCTAGGCCAAGGAAACAAGGGGCTTGCTCTCCCCTTGCTAGGAGCTCCTCCTCCAGCACTCTGGCCCAGGGGACACATGCCCCTGGACCAGCAGCCTGCAAGGAAGCTGCAGCTGAGCCATGCCCAAAGGCCTGCAGCACCTGGCAGGGAGCCCTCTGCTATGGACAGCTTTCCCACTGCAAAGCCTTGGAGGAGTTCGTGGATGCCGGGGCCTGCAGCGTTTTGCGTCGGAGAGCACTGGGGGCCCAAAGCCTCCCCTGTGGCTTCCGAGCACTTTCCCACCCACAGGCCCTTGGCACCCACTCTGCTGCCAGAGGCAAGTCCTCAGCAGGACTCTCGAGCTTGTGCAGCCAGAGTGCCTCCTGCTTGCAAATGTCCTCAGGACCTCCTTTGGAGTGAGGCCTCTCCTCCCATGCTGGTCAGCCAGCAGTTGGTGCCATCGCTCCACCCAAAACCTCTCTGCTTTGCCTTCAGCCCTGGCTCGCCCTGCGGAGCTCTCTCTGCCTCAAGCAGCAACTCCAGTGTGCATCCAGCCTACAGAAAGCAGAGTGCCTTTGCCTGAGCACTGCTGTGCTGGGGCAGCACCCTGAAGGCCTCCTAGGGCCTTCTCTCCCCTAAGCCAGTCGTGCCACCCAGCCCATGCGGGGAGCAACGTTCCCCCTTGGCAGGGCTCCGCGTGTGGCCTGGGTGTGGTTTCATGGCTGGGAAAGGGCAGATCCTGAAGCTGGGTGCCCACCTGGGAATGGGGCCCGGGGGGCAGAGCCGGCATGCCCTGGTTGGGAGGCAGGAGATCTGGGGCCTTCAAGCTGCATGCAAATCCCCTCTCTGGCTGCCCCTCTTGCTTCTTCTCTGCTGCCAAGCCTCTCACACCCCACGTGCGTCTCATTGAAAGGAGGCAGGCTGCTTGCCATTCTTGGGCAGGGAATCACCCCAGGAGCCTCGTTTACCCGAAGGGGAGTGCACACGGACCCAGAGTCTCCAGAGGAGCTGCCGTCTCTCCAGCCACAAAGGCCTGGAGCCGAGTCCATGGCAGCCTGTCGCATGGAGGGCTTCTGTGGGAGAGGGCCGTGCTTCCCTGGCAGGGGCTCGTTCTCACACTGCTTTCCGTGGGGAAACACTGTGTGTGCCAAGGGTCTCCTGTGTGCACAAAAGCTCTCGCCAGTGCCTGAGGTGCAGGGAGTCCTCTTTGGACCCAGAGCCATGCTCTAGGCAGGCCTCCCGTGCTGGGAGAGCCTCCACTTCCCCAACTGTCCAACTGCCTCAGGAACACACTTCGAGGGAGTGGGGCTCTGACAGGCAGAAGGGCCCGAGTGAGGAACGTGGATGGCAGGCCAAAGCCACTGTGCTGAGCAGTCCCCCTGCAAGTCCGAGCTGAAGGCTCTGTGCACCAGGCTCAAGCTGGAATGAGCCTGTAGCCTGGCCTCCAGTCCCAGGCTTGGCCTGGGCACTGCTAGGGCGGGCCCCAGCCCAGGCTCAGCCAGGCCTCCCGAGGGCCCGGGCTGGCCTAGGCCCCTGCCAGCCAGCAGGGCCTCGACAGAGCACAGTTCATTCGAGTAGGCCCCAGGGGGTTGCCTGGGTGTCTCCTGCACTGCTGGGAAGCTGCAGGTCCGGAGGCTGTGTGTGCACGTGGCCACTGGGGCCTGAGCACAAGACAGGCATGACCCCACTTGCAAGCAGGACTCCTGCCACCTCTTCGCTGCCTGCCACACCCCCTTGCTGCCTGCCCTGTCTTCACTGCTGGCAGGCCTCTGTGTGCCCAGGCCAGTCTAGGCCAAGGAAACAAGGGGCTTGCTCTCCCCTTGCTAGGAGCTCCTCCTCCAGCACTCTGGCCCAGGGGACACACGCCCCTGGACCAGCAGCCTGCAAGGAAGCTGCAGCTGAGCCATGCCCAAAGGCCTGCAGCACCTGGCAGGGAGCCCTCTGCTATGGACAGCTTTCCCACTGCAAAGCCTTGGAGGAGTTCGTGGATGCCGGGGCCTGCAGCGTTTTCCGTCGGAGAGCACTGGAGGCCCAAAGCCTCCCCTGTGGCTTCCGAGCACTTTCCCACCCACAGGCCCTTGGCACCCACTCTGCTGCCAGAGGCAAGTCCTCAGCAGGACTCTCGAGCTTGTGCAGCCAGAGGGCCTCCTGCTTGCAAACGTCCTCAGGACCTCCTTTGGAGTGAGGCCTCTCCTCCCATGCTGGTCAGCCAGCAGATGGTGCCATCGCTCCACCCAAAACCTCTCTGCTTTGCCTTCAGCCCTGGCTCGCCCTGCGGAGCTCTCTCTGCCTCAAGCAGCAACTCCAGTGTGCATCCAGCCTACAGAAAGCAGAGTGCCTTTGCCTGAGCACTGCTGTGCTGGGGCAGCACCCTGAAGGCCTCCTAGGGCCTTCTCTCCCCTAAGCCAGTCGTGCCACCCAGCCCATGCGGGGAGCAACGTTCCCCCTTGGCAGGGCTCCGCGTGTGGCCTGGGTGTGGTTTCATGGCTGGGAAAGGGCAGATCCTGAAGCTGGGTGCCCACCTGGGAATGGGGCCCGGGGGGCAGAGCCGGCATGCCCTGGTTGGGAGGCAGGAGATCTGGGGCCTTCAAGCTGCATGCAAATCCCCTCTCTGGCTGCCCCTCTTGCTTCTTCTCTGCTGCCAAGCCTCTCACACCCCACGTGCGTCTCATTGAAAGGAGGCAGGCTGCTTGCCATTCTTGGGCAGGGAATCACCCCAGGAGCCTCGTTTACCCGAAGGGGAGTGCACACGGACCCAGAGCCTCCAGAGGAGCTGCCGTCTCTCCAGCCACAAAGGCCTGGAGCCGAGTCCATGGCAGCCTGTCGCATGGAGGGCTTCTGTGGGAGAGGGCCGTGCTTCCCTGGCAGGGGCTCGTTCTCACACTGCTTTCCGTGGGGAAACACTGTGTGTGCCAAGGGTCTCCTGTGTGCACAAAAGCTCTCGCCAGTGCCTGAGGTGCAGGGAGTCCTCTTTGGGCCCAGAGCCATGCTCTAGGCAGGCCTCCCGTGCTGGGAGAGCCTCCACTTCCCCAACTGTCCAACTGCCTCAGGAACACACTTCGAGGGAGTGGGGCTCTGACAGGCAGAAGGGCCCGAGTGAGGAACGTGGATGGCAGGCCAAAGCCACTGTGCTGAGCAGTCCCCCTGCAAGTCCGAGCTGAAGGCTCTGTGCACCAGGCTCAAGCTGGAATGAGCCTGTAGCCTGGCCTCCAGTCCCAGGCTTGGCCTGGGCACTGCTAGGGCGGGCCCCAGCCCAGGCTCAGCCAGGCCTCCCGAGGGCCCGGGCTGGCCTAGGCCCCTGCCAGCCAGCAGGGCCTCGACAGAGCACAGTTCATTCGAGTAGGCCCCAGGGGGTTGCCTGGGTGTCTCCTGCACTGCTGGGAAGCTGCAGGTCCGGAGGCTGTGTGTGCACGTGGCCACTGGGGCCTGAGCACAAGACAGGCATGACCCCACTTGCAAGCAGGACTCCTGCCACCTCTTCGCTGCCTGCCACACCCCCTTGCTGCCTGCCCTGTCTTCACTGCTGGCAGGCCTCTGTGTGCCCAGGCCAGTCTAGGCCAAGGAAACAAGGGGCTTGCTCTCCCCTTGCTAGGAGCTCCTCCTCCAGCACTCTGGCCCAGGGGACACACGCCCCTGGACCAGCAGCCTGCAAGGAAGCTGCAGCTGAGCCATGCCCAAAGGCCTGCAGCACCTGGCAGGGAGCCCTCTGCTATGGACAGCTTTCCCACTGCAAAGCCTTGGAGGAGTTCGTGGATGCCGGGGCCTGCAGCGTTTTCCGTCGGAGAGCACTGGGGGCCCAAAGCCTCCCCTGTGGCTTCCGAGCACTTTCCCACCCACAGGCCCTTGGCACCCACTCTGCTGCCAGAGGCAAGTCCTCAGCAGGACTCTCGAGCTTGTGCAGCCAGAGTGCCTCCTGCTTGCAAACGTCCTCAGGACCTCCTTTGGAGTGAGGCCTCTCCTCCCATGCTGGTCAGCCAGCAGATGGTGCCATCGCTCCACCCAAAACCTCTCTGCTTTGCCTTCAGCCCTGGCTCGCCCTGCGGAGCTCTCTCTGCCTCAAGCAGCAACTCCAGTGTGCATCCAGCCTACAGAAAGCAGAGTGCCTTTGCCTGAGCACTGCTGTGCTGGGGCAGCACCCTGAAGGCCTCCTAGGGCCTTCTCTCCCCTAAGCCAGTCGTGCCACCCAGCCCATGCGGGGAGCAACGTTCCCCCTTGGCAGGGCTCCGCGTGTGGCCTGGGTGTGGTTTCATGGCTGGGAAAGGGCAGATCCTGAAGCTGGGTGCCCACCTGGGAATGGGGCCCGGGGGGCAGAGCCGGCATGCCTTGGTTGGGAGGCAGGAGATCTGGGGCCTTCAAGCTGCATGCAAATCCCCTCTCTGGCTGCCCCTCTTGCTTCTTCTCTGCTGCCAAGCCTCTCACACCCCACGTGCGTCTCATTGAAAGGAGGCAGGCTGCTTGCCATTCTTGGGCAGGGAATCACCCCAGGAGCCTCGTTTACCCGAAGGGGAGTGCACACGGACCCAGAGCCTCCAGAGGAGCTGCCGTCTCTCCAGCCACAAAGGCCTGGAGCCGAGTCCATGGCAGCCTGTCGCATGGAGGGCTTCTGTGGGAGAGGGCCGTGCTTCCCTGGCAGGGGCTCGTTCTCACACTGCTTTCCGTGGGGAAACACTGTGTGTGCCAAGGGTCTCCTGTGTGCACAAAAGCTCTCGCCAGTGCCTGAGGTGCAGGGAGTCCTCTTTGGGCCCAGAGCCATGCTCTAGGCAGGCCTCCCGTGCTGGGAGAGCCTCCACTTCCCCAACTGTCCAACTGCCTCAGGAACACACTTCGAGGGAGTGGGGCTCTGACAGGCAGAAGGGCCCGAGTGAGGAACGTGGATGGCAGGCCAAAGCCACTGTGCTGAGCAGTCCCCCTGCAAGTCCGAGCTGAAGGCTCTGTGCACCAGGCTCAAGCTGGAATGAGCCTGTAGCCTGGCCTCCAGTCCCAGGCTTGGCCTGGGCACTGCTAGGGCGGGCCCCAGCCCAGGCTCAGCCAGGCCTCCCGAGGGCCCGGGCTGGCCTAGGCCCCTGCCAGCCAGCAGGGCCTCGACAGAGCACAGTTCATTCGAGTAGGCCCCAGGGGGTTGCCTGGGTGTCTCCTGCACTGCTGGGAAGCTGCAGGTCCGGAGGCTGTGTGTGCACGTGGCCACTGGGGCCTGAGCACAAGACAGGCATGACCCCACTTGCAAGCAGGACTCCTGCCACCTCTTCGCTGCCTGCCACACCCCCTTGCTGCCTGCCCTGTCTTCACTGCTGGCAGGCCTCTGTGTGCCCAGGCCAGTCTAGGCCAAGGAAACAAGGGGCTTGCTCTCCCCTTGCTAGGAGCTCCTCCTCCAGCACTCTGGCCCAGGGGACACACGCCCCTGGACCAGCAGCCTGCAAGGAAGCTGCAGCTGAGCCATGCCCAAAGGCCTGCAGCACCTGGCAGGGAGCCCTCTGCTATGGACAGCTTTCCCACTGCAAAGCCTTGGAGGAGTTCGTGGATGCCGGGGCCTGCAGCGTTTTCCGTCGGAGAGCACTGGAGGCCCAAAGCCTCCCCTGTGGCTTCCGAGCACTTTCCCACCCACAGGCCCTTGGCACCCACTCTGCTGCCAGAGGCAAGTCCTCAGCAGGACTCTCGAGCTTGTGCAGCCAGAGGGCCTCCTGCTTGCAAACGTCCTCAGGACCTCCTTTGGAGTGAGGCCTCTCCTCCCATGCTGGTCAGCCAGCAGATGGTGCCATCGCTCCACCCAAAACCTCTCTGCTTTGCCTTCAGCCCTGGCTCGCCCTGCGGAGCTCTCTCTGCCTCAAGCAGCAACTCCAGTGTGCATCCAGCCTACAGAAAGCAGAGTGCCTTTGCCTGAGCACTGCTGTGCTGGGGCAGCACCCTGAAGGCCTCCTAGGGCCTTCTCTCCCCTAAGCCAGTCGTGCCACCCAGCCCATGCGGGGAGCAACGTTCCCCCTTGGCAGGGCTCCGCGTGTGGCCTGGGTGTGGTTTCATGGCTGGGAAAGGGCAGATCCTGAAGCTGGGTGCCCACCTGGGAATGGGGCCCGGGGGGCAGAGCCGGCATGCCCTGGTTGGGAGGCAGGAGATCTGGGGCCTTCAAGCTGCATGCAAATCCCCTCTCTGGCTGCCCCTCTTGCTTCTTCTCTGCTGCCAAGCCTCTCACACCCCACGTGCGTCTCATTGAAAGGAGGCAGGCTGCTTGCCATTCTTGGGCAGGGAATCACCCCAGGAGCCTCGTTTACCCGAAGGGGAGTGCACACGGACCCAGAGCCTCCAGAGGAGCTGCCGTCTCTCCAGCCACAAAGGCCTGGAGCCGAGTCCATGGCAGCCTGTCGCATGGAGGGCTTCTGTGGGAGAGGGCCGTGCTTCCCTGGCAGGGGCTCGTTCTCACACTGCTTTCCGTGGGGAAACACTGTGTGTGCCAAGGGTCTCCTGTGTGCACAAAAGCTCTCGCCAGTGCCTGAGGTGCAGGGAGTCCTCTTTGGGCCCAGAGCCATGCTCTAGGCAGGCCTCCCGTGCTGGGAGAGCCTCCACTTCCCCAACTGTCCAACTGCCTCAGGAACACACTTCGAGGGAGTGGGGCTCTGACAGGCAGAAGGGCCCGAGTGAGGAACGTGGATGGCAGGCCAAAGCCACTGTGCTGAGCAGTCCCCCTGCAAGTCCGAGCTGAAGGCTCTGTGCACCAGGCTCAAGCTGGAATGAGCCTGTAGCCTGGCCTCCAGTCTCAGGCTTGGCCTGGGCACTGCTAGGGCGGGCCCCAGCCCAGGCTCAGCCAGGCCTCCCGAGGGCCCGGGCTGGCCTAGGCCCCTGCCAGCCAGCAGGGCCTCGACAGTGCACAGTTCATTCGAGTAGGCCCCAGGGGGTTGCCTGTGTGTCTCCTGCACTGCTGGGAAGCTGCAGGTCCGGAGGCTGTGTGTGCACGTGGCCACTGGGGCCTGAGCACAAGACAGGCATGACCCCACTTGCAAGCAGGACTCCTGCCACCTCTTCGCTGCCTGCCACACCCCCTTGCTGCCTGCCCTGTCTTCACTGCTGGCAGGCCTCTGTGTGCCCAGGCCAGTCTAGGCCAAGGAAACAAGGGGCTTGCTCTCCCCTTGCTAGGAGCTCCTCCTCCAGCACTCTGGCCCAGGGGACACATGCCCCTGGACCAGCAGCCTGCAAGGAAGCTGCAGCTGAGCCATGCCCAAAGGCCTGCAGCAGCTGGCAGGGAGCCCTCTGCTATGGACAGCTTTCCCACTGCAAAGCCTTGGAGGAGTTCGTGGATGCCGGGGCCTGCAGCGTTTTCCGTCGGAGAGCACTGGGGGCCCAAAGCCTCCCCTGTGGCTTCCGAGCACTTTCCCACCCACAGGCCCTTGGCACCCACTCTGCTGCCAGAGGCAAGTCCTCAGCAGGACTCTCGAGCTTGTGAAGCCAGAGTGCCTCCTGCTTGCAAATGTCCTCAGGACCTCCTTTGGAGTGAGGCCTCTCCTCCCATGCTGGTCAGCCAGCAGTTGGTGCCATCGCTCCACCCAAAACCTCTCTGCTTTGCCTTCAGCCCTGGCTCGCCCTGCGGAGCTCTCTCTGCCTCAAGCAGCAACTCCAGTGTGCATCCAGCCTACAGAAAGCAGAGTGCCTTTGCCTGAGCACTGCTGTGCTGGGGCAGCACCCTGAAGGCCTCCTAGGGCCTTCTCTCCCCTAAGCCAGTCGTGCCACCCAGCCCATGCGGGGAGCAACGTTCCCCCTTGGCAGGGCTCCGCGTGTGGCCTGGGTGTGGTTTCATGGCTGGGAAAGGGCAGATCCTGAAGCTGGGTGCCCACCTGGGAATGGGGCCCGGGGGGCAGAGCCGGCATGCCCTGGTTGGGAGGCAGGAGATCTGGGGCCTTCAAGCTGCATGCAAATCCCCTCTCTGGCTGCCCCTCTTGCTTCTTCTCTGCTGCCAAGCCTCTCACACCCCACGTGCGTCTCATTGAAAGGAGGCAGGCTGCTTGCCATTCTTGGGCAGGGAATCACCCCAGGAGCCTCGTTTACCCGAAGGGGAGTGCACACGGACCCAGAGCCTCCAGAGGAGCTGCCGTCTCTCCAGCCACAAAGGCCTGGAGCCGAGTCCATGGCAGCCTGTCGCATGGAGGGCTTCTGTGGGAGAGGGCCGTGCTTCCCTGGCAGGGGCTCGTTCTCACACTGCTTTCCGTGGGGAAACACTGTGTGTGCCAAGGGTCTCCTGTGTGCACAAAAGCTCTCGCCAGTGCCTGAGGTGCAGGGAGTCCTCTTTGGACCCAGAGCCATGCTCTAGGCAGGCCTACCGTGCTGGGAGAGCCTCCACTTCCCCAACTGTCCAACTGCCTCAGGAACACACTTCGAGGGAGTGGGGCTCTGACAGGCAGAAGGGCCCGAGTGAGGAACGTGGATGGCAGGCCAAAGCCACTGTGCTGAGCAGTCCCCCTGCAAGTCCGAGCTGAAGGCTCTGTGCACCAGGCTCAAGCTGGAATGAGCCTGTAGCCTGGCCTCCAGTCCCAGGCTTGGCCTGGGCACTGCTAGGGCGGGCCCCAGCCCAGGCTCAGCCAGGCCTCCCGAGGGCCCGGGCTGGCCTAGGCCCCTGCCAGCCAGCAGGGCCTCGACAGAGCACAGTTCATTCGAGTAGGCCCCAGGGGGTTGCCTGGGTGTCTCCTGCACTGCTGGGAAGCTGCAGGTCCGGAGGCTGTGTGTGCACGTGGCCACTGGGGCCTGAGCACAAGACAGGCATGACCCCACTTGCAAGCAGGACTCCTGCCACCTCTTCGCTGCCTGCCACACCCCCTTGCTGCCTGCCCTGTCTTCACTGCTGGCAGGCCTCTGTGTGCCCAGGCCAGTCTAGGCCAAGGAAACAAGGGGCTTGCTCTCCCCTTGCTAGGAGCTCCTCCTCCAGCACTCTGGCCCAGGGGACACACGCCCCTGGACCAGCAGCCTGCAAGGAAGCTGCAGCTGAGCCATGCCCAAAGGCCTGCAGCACCTGGCAGGGAGCCCTCTGCTATGGACAGCTTTCCCACTGCAAAGCCTTGGAGGAGTTCGTGGATGCCGGGGCCTGCAGCGTTTTGCGTCGGAGAGCACTGGGGGCCCAAAGCCTCCCCTGTGGCTTCCGAGCACTTTCCCACCCACAGGCCCTTGGCACCCACTCTGCTGCCAGAGGCAAGTCCTCAGCAGGACTCTCGAGCTTGTGCAGCCAGAGTGCCTCCTGCTTGCAAATGTCCTCAGGACCTCCTTTGGAGTGAGGCCTCTCCTCCCATGCTGGTCAGCCAGCAGATGGTGCCATCGCTCCACCCAAAACCTCTCTGCTTTGCCTTCAGCCCTGGCTCGCCCTGCGGAGCTCTCTCTGCCTCAAGCAGCAACTCCAGTGTGCATCCAGCCTACAGAAAGCAGAGTGCCTTTGCCTGAGCACTGCTGTGCTGGGGCAGCACCCTGAAGGCCTCCTAGGGCCTTCTCTCCCCTAAGCCAGTCGTGCCACCCAGCCCATGCGGGGAGCAACGTTCCCCCTTGGCAGGGCTCCGCGTGTGGCCTGGGTGTGGTTTCATAGCTGGGAAAGGGCAGATCCTGAAGCTGGGTGCCCACCTGGGAATGGGGCCCGGGGGGCAGAGCCGCCAGGCCCTGGTTGGGAGGCAGGAGATCTGGGGCCTTCAAGCTGCATGCAAATCCCCTCTCTGGCTGCCCCTCTTGCTTCTTCTCTGCTGCCAAGCCTCTCACACCCCACGTGCGTCTCATTGAAAGGAGGCAGGCTGCTTGCCATTCTTGGGCAGGGAATCACCCCAGGAGCCTCGTTTACCCGAAGGGGAGTGCACACGGACCCAGAGCCTCCAGAGGAGCTGCCGTCTCTCCAGCCACAAAGGCCTGGAGCCGAGTCCATGGCAGCCTGTCGCATGGAGGGCTTCTGTGGGAGAGGGCCGTGCTTCCCTGGCAGGGGCTCGTTCTCACACTGCTTTCCGTGGGGAAACACTGTGTGTGCCAAGGGTCTCCTGTGTGCACAAAAGCTCTCGCCAGTGCCTGAGGTGCAGGGAGTCCTCTTTGGACCCAGAGCCATGCTCTAGGCAGGCCTCCCGTGCTGGGAGAGCCTCCACTTCCCCAACTGTCCAACTGCCTCAGGAACACACTTCGAGGGAGTGGGGCTCTGACAGGCAGAAGGGCCCGAGTGAGGAACGTGGATGGCAGGCCAAAGCCACTGTGCTGAGCAGTCCCCCTGCAAGTCCGAGCTGAAGGCTCTGTGCACCAGGCTCAAGCTGGAATGAGCCTGTAGCCTGGCCTCCAGTCCCAGGCTTGGCCTGGGCACTGCTAGGGCGGGCCCCAGCCCAGGCTCAGCCAGGCCTCCCGAGGGCCCGGGCTGGCCTAGGCCCCTGCCAGCCAGCAGGGCCTCGACAGAGCACAGTTCATTCGAGTAGGCCCCAGGGGGTTGCCTGGGTGTCTCCTGCACTGCTGGGAAGCTGCAGGTCCGGAGGCTGTGTGTGCACGTGGCCACTGGGGCCTGAGCACAAGACAGGCATGACCCCACTTGCAAGCAGGACTCCTGCCACCTCTTCGCTGCCTGCCACACCCCCTTGCTGCCTGCCCTGTCTTCACTGCTGGCAGGCCTCTGTGTGCCCAGGCCAGTCTAGGCCAAGGAAACAAGGGGCTTGCTCTCCCCTTGCTAGGAGCTCCTCCTCCAGCACTCTGGCCCAGGGGACACACGCCCCTGGACCAGCAGCCTGCAAGGAAGCTGCAGCTGAGCCATGCCCAAAGGCCTGCAGCACCTGGCAGGGAGCCCTCTGCTATGGACAGCTTTCCCACTGCAAAGCCTTGGAGGAGTTCGTGGATGCCGGGGCCTGCAGCGTTTTCCGTCGGAGAGCACTGGGGGCCCAAAGCCTCCCCTGTGGCTTCCGAGCACTTTCCCACCCACAGGCCCTTGGCACCCACTCTGCTGCCAGAGGCAAGTCCTCAGCAGGACTCTCGAGCTTGTGCAGCCAGAGGGCCTCCTGCTTGCAAACGTCCTCAGGACCTCCTTTGGAGTGAGGCCTCTCCTCCCATGCTGGTCAGCCAGCAGATGGTGCCATCGCTCCACCCAAAACCTCTCTGCTTTGCCTTCAGCCCTGGCTCGCCCTGCGGAGCTCTCTCTGCCTCAAGCAGCAACTCCAGTGTGCATCCAGCCTACAGAAAGCAGAGTGCCTTTGCCTGAGCACTGCTGTGCTGGGGCAGCACCCTGAAGGCCTCCTAGGGCCTTCTCTCCCCTAAGCCAGTCGTGCCACCCAGCCCATGCGGGGAGCAACGTTCCCCCTTGGCAGGGCTCCGCGTGTGGCCTGGGTGTGGTTTCATGGCTGGGAAAGGGCAGATCCTGAAGCTGGGTGCCCACCTGGGAATGGGGCCCGGGGGGCAGAGCCGGCATGCCCTGGTTGGGAGGCAGGAGATCTGGGGCCTTCAAGCTGCATGCAAATCCCCTCTCTGGCTGCCCCTCTTGCTTCTTCTCTGCTGCCAAGCCTCTCACACCCCACGTGCGTCTCATTGAAAGGAGGCAGGCTGCTTGCCATTCTTGGGCAGGGAATCACCCCAGGAGCCTCGTTTACCCGAAGGGGAGTGCACACGGACCCAGAGCCTCCAGAGGAGCTGCCGTCTCTCCAGCCACAAAGGCCTGGAGCCGAGTCCATGGCAGCCTGTCGCATGGAGGGCTTCTGTGGGAGAGGGCCGTGCTTCCCTGGCAGGGGCTCGTTCTCACACTGCTTTCCGTGGGGAAACACTGTGTGTGCCAAGGGTCTCCTGTGTGCACAAAAGCTCTCGCCAGTGCCTGAGGTGCAGGGAGTCCTCTTTGGGCCCAGAGCCATGCTCTAGGCAGGCCTCCCGTGCTGGGAGAGCCTCCACTTCCCCAACTGTCCAACTGCCTCAGGAACACACTTCGAGGGAGTGGGGCTCTGACAGGCAGAAGGGCCCGAGTGAGGAACGTGGATGGCAGGCCAAAGCCACTGTGCTGAGCAGTCCCCCTGCAAGTCCGAGCTGAAGGCTCTGTGCACCAGGCTCAAGCTGGAATGAGCCTGGAGCCTGGCCTCCAGTCCCAGGCTTGGCCTGGGCACTGCTAGGGCGGGCCCCAGCCCAGGCTCAGCCAGGCCTCCCGAGGGCCCGGGCTGGCCTAGGCCCCTGCCAGCCAGCAGGGCCTTGACAGAGCACAGTTCATTCGAGTAGGCCCCAGGGGGGTGCCTGGGTGTCTCCTGCACTGCTGGGAAGCTGCAGGTCCGGAGGCTGTGTGTGCACGTGGCCACTGGGGCCTGAGCACAAGACAGGCATGACCCCACTTGCAAGCAGGACTCCTGCCACCTCTTCGCTGCCTGCCACACCCCCTTGCTGCCTGCCCTGTCTTCACTGCTGGCAGGCCTCTGTGTGCCCAGGCCAGTCTAGGCCAAGGAAACAAGGGGCTTGCTCTCCCCTTGCTAGGAGCTCCTCCTCCAGCACTCTGGCCCAGGGGACACACGCCCCTGGACCAGCAGCCTGCAAGGAAGCTGCAGCTGAGCCATGCCCAAAGGCCTGCAGCACCTGGCAGGGAGCCCTCTGCTATGGACAGCTTTCCCACTGCAAAGCCTTGGAGGAGTTCGTGGATGCCGGGGCCTGCAGCGTTTTGCGTCGGAGAGCACTGGGGGCCCAAAGCCTCCCCTGTGGCTTCCGAGCACTTTCCCACCCACAGGCCCTTGGCACCCACTCTGCTGCCAGAGGCAAGTCCTCAGCAGGACTCTCGAGCTTGTGCAGCCAGAGGGCCTCCTGCTTGCAAACGTCCTCAGGACCTCCTTTGGAGTGAGGCCTCTCCTCCCATGCTGGTCAGCCAGCAGATGGTGCCATCGCTCCACCCAAAACCTCTCTGCTTTGCCTTCAGCCCTGGCTCGCCCTGCGGAGCTCTCTCTGCCTCAAGCAGCAACTCCAGTGTGCATCCAGCCTACAGAAAGCAGAGTGCCTTTGCCTGAGCACTGCTGTGCTGGGGCAGCACCCTGAAGGCCTCCTAGGGCCTTCTCTCCCCTAAGCCAGTCGTGCCACCCAGCCCATGCGGGGAGCAACGTTCCCCCTTGGCAGGGCTCCGCGTGTAGCCTGGGTGTGGTTTCATGGCTGGGAAAGGGCAGATCCTGAAGCTGGGTGCCCACCTGGGAATGGGGCCCGGGGGGCAGAGCCGGCATGCCCTGGTTGGGAGGCAGGAGATCTGGGGCCTTCAAGCTGCATGCAAATCCCCTCTCTGGCTGCCCCTCTTGCTTCTTCTCTGCTGCCAAGCCTCTCACACCCCACGTGCGTCTCATTGAAAGGAGGCAGGCTGCTTGCCATTCTTGGGCAGGCAATCACCCCAGGAGCCTCGTTTACCCGAAGGGGAGTGCACACGGACCCAGAGCCTCCAGAGGAGCTGCCGTCTCTCCAGCCACAAAGGCCTGGAGCTGAGTCCATGGCAGCCTGTGGCATGGAGGGCTTCTGTGGGAGAGGGCCGTGCTTCCCTGGCAGGGGCTCGTTCTCACACTGCTTTCCGTGGGGAAACACTGTGTGTGCCAAGGGTCTCCTGTGTGCACAAAAGCTCTCGCCAGTGCCTGAGGTGCAGGGAGTCCTCTTTGGACCCAGAGCCATGCTCTAGGCAGGCCTCCCGTGCTGGGAGAGCCTCCACTTCCCCAACTGTCCAACTGCCTCAGGAACACACTTCGAGGGAGTGGGGCTCTGACAGGCAGAAGGGCCCGAGTGAGGAACGTGGATGGCAGGCCAAAGCCACTGTGCTGAGCAGTCCCCCTGCAAGTCCGAGCTGAAGGCTCTGTGCACCAGGCTCAAGCTGGAATGAGCCTGGAGCCTGGCCTCCAGTCCCAGGCTTGGCCTGGGCACTGCTAGGGCGGGCCCCAGCCCAGGCTCAGCCAGGCCTCCCGAGGGCCCGGGCTGGCCTAGGCCCCTGCCAGCCAGCAGGGCCTCGACAGAGCACAGTTCATTCGAGTAGGCCCCAGGGGGTTGCCTGGGTGTCTCCTGCACTGCTGGGAAGCTGCAGGTCCGGAGGCTGTGTGTGCACGTGGCCACTGGGGCCTGAGCACAAGACAGGCATGACCCCACTTGCAAGCAGGACTCCTGCCACCTCTTCGCTGCCTGCCACACCCCCTTGCTGCCTGCCCTGTCTTCACTGCTGGCAGGCCTCTGTGTGCCCAGGCCAGTCTAGGCCAAGGAAACAAGGGGCTTGCTCTCCCCTTGCTAGGAGCTCCTCCTCCAGCACTCTGGCCCAGGGGACACACGCCCCTGGACCAGCAGCCTGCAAGGAAGCTGCAGCTGAGCCATGCCCAAAGGCCTGCAGCACCTGGCAGGGAGCCCTCTGCTATGGACAGCTTTCCCACTGCAAAGCCTTGGAGGAGTTCGTGGATGCCGGGGCCTGCAGCGTTTTGCGTCGGAGAGCACTGGGGGCCCAAAGCCTCCCCTGTGGCTTCCGAGCACTTTCCCACCCACAGGCCCTTGGCACCCACTCTGCTGCCAGAGGCAAGTCCTCAGCAGGACTCTCGAGCTTGTGCAGCCAGAGTGCCTCCTGCTTGCAAATGTCCTCAGGACCTCCTTTGGAGTGAGGCCTCTCCTCCCATGCTGCTCAGCCAGCAGATGGTGCCATCGCTCCACCCAAAACCTCTCTGCTTTGCCTTCAGCCCTGGCTCGCCCTGCGGAGCTCTCTCTGCCTCAAGCAGCAACTCCAGTGTGCATCCAGCCTACAGAAAGCAGAGTGCCTTTGCCTGAGCACTGCTGTGCTGGGGCAGCACCCTGAAGGCCTCCTAGGGCCTTCTCTCCCCTAAGCCAGTCGTGACACCCAGCCCATGCGGGGAGCAACGTTCCCCCTTGGCAGGGCTCCGCGTGTGGCCTGGGTGTGGTTTCATGGCTGGGAAAGGGCAGATCCTGAAGCTGGGTGCCCACCTGGGAATGGGGCCCGGGGGGCAGAGCCGGCATGCCTTGGTTGGGAGGCAGGAGATCTGGGGCCTTCAAGCTGCATGCAAATCCCCTCTCTGGCTGCCCCTCTTGCTTCTTCTCTGCTGCCAAGCCTCTCACACCCCACGTGCGTCTCATTGAAAGGAGGCAGGCTGCTTGCCATTCTTGGGCAGGGAATCACCCCAGGAGCCTCGTTTACCCGAAGGGGAGTGCACACGGACCCAGAGCCTCCAGAGGAGCTGCCGTCTCTCCAGCCACAAAGGCCTGGAGCCGAGTCCATGGCAGCCTGTCGCATGGAGGGCTTCTGTGGGAGAGGGCCGTGCTTCCCTGGCAGGGGCTCGTTCTCACACTGCTTTCCGTGGGGAAACACTGTGTGTGCCAAGGGTCTCCTGTGTGCACAAAAGCTCTCGCCAGTGCCTGAGGTGCAGGGAGTCCTCTTTGGACCCAGAGCCATGCTCTAGGCAGGCCTCCCGTGCTGGGAGAGCCTCCACTTCCCCAACTGTCCAACTGCCTCAGGAACACACTTCGAGGGAGTGGGGCTCTGACAGGCAGAAGGGCCCGAGTGAGGAACGTGGATGGCAGGCCAAAGCCACTGTGCTGAGCAGTCCCCCTGCAAGTCCGAGCTGAAGGCTCTGTGCACCAGGCTCAAGCTGGAATGAGCCTGTAGCCTGGCCTCCAGTCCCAGGCTTGGCCTGGGCACTGCTAGGGCGGGCCCCAGCCCAGGCTCAGCCAGGCCTCCCGAGGGCCCGGGCTGGCCTAGGCCCCTGCCAGCCAGCAGGGCCTCGACAGAGCACAGTTCATTCGAGTAGGCCCCAGGGGGTTGCCTGGGTGTCTCCTGCACTGCTGGGAAGCTGCAGGTCCGGAGGCTGTGTGTGCACGTGGCCACTGGGGCCTGAGCACAAGACAGGCATGACCCCACTTGCAAGCAGGACTCCTGCCACCTCTTCGCTGCCTGCCACACCCCCTTGCTGCCTGCCCTGTCTTCACTGCTGGCAGGCCTCTGTGTGCCCAGGCCAGTCTAGGCCAAGGAAACAAGGGGCTTGCTCTCCCCTTGCTAGGAGCTCCTCCTCCAGCACTCTGGCCCAGGGGACACACGCCCCTGGACCAGCAGCCTGCAAGGAAGCTGCAGCTGAGCCATGCCCAAAGGCCTGCAGCACCTGGCAGGGAGCCCTCTGCTATGGACAGCTTTCCCACTGCAAAGCCTTGGAGGAGTTCGTGGATGCCGGGGCCTGCAGCGTTTTCCGTCGGAGAGCACTGGGGGCCCAAAGCCTCCCCTGTGGCTTCCGAGCACTTTCCCACCCACAGGCCCTTGGCACCCACTCTGCTGCCAGAGGCAAGTCCTCAGCAGGACTCTCGAGCTTGTGCAGCCAGAGGGCCTCCTGCTTGCAAACGTCCTCAGGACCTCCTTTGGAGTGAGGCCTCTCCTCCCATGCTGGTCAGCCAGCAGATGGTGCCATCGCTCCACCCAAAACCTCTCTGCTTTGCCTTCAGCCCTGGCTCGCCCTGCGGAGCTCTCTCTGCCTCAAGCAGCAACTCCAGTGTGCATCCAGCCTACAGAAAGCAGAGTGCCTTTGCCTGAGCACTGCTGTGCTGGGGCAGCACCCTGAAGGCCTCCTAGGGCCTTCTCTCCCCTAAGCCAGTCGTGCCACCCAGCCCATGCGGGGAGCAACGTTCCCCCTTGGCAGGGCTCCGCGTGTGGCCTGGGTGTGGTTTCATGGCTGGGAAAGGGCAGATCCTGAAGCTGGGTGCCCACCTGGGAATGGGGCCCGGGGGGCAGAGCCGGCATGCCCTGGTTGGGAGGCAGGAGATCTGGGGCCTTCAAGCTGCATGCAAATCCCCTCTCTGGCTGCCCCTCTTGCTTCTTCTCTGCTGCCAAGCCTCTCACACCCCACGTGCGTCTCATTGAAAGGAGGCAGGCTGCTTGCCATTCTTGGGCAGGGAATCACCCCAGGAGCCTCGTTTACCCGAAGGGGAGTGCACACGGACCCAGAGCCTCCAGAGGAGCTGCCGTCTCTCCAGCCACAAAGGCCTGGAGCCGAGTCCATGGCAGCCTGTCGCATGGAGGGCTTCTGTGGGAGAGGGCCGTGCTTCCCTGGCAGGGGCTCGTTCTCACACTGCTTTCCGTGGGGAAACACTGTGTGTGCCAAGGGTCTCCTGTGTGCACAAAAGCTCTCGCCAGTGCCTGAGGTGCAGGGAGTCCTCTTTGGGCCCAGAGCCATGCTCTAGGCAGGCCTCCCGTGCTGGGAGAGCCTCCACTTCCCCAACTGTCCAACTGCCTCAGGAACACACTTCGAGGGAGTGGGGCTCTGACAGGCAGAAGGGCCCGAGTGAGGAACGTGGATGGCAGGCCAAAGCCACTGTGCTGAGCAGTCCCCCTGCAAGTCCGAGCTGAAGGCTCTGTGCACCAGGCTCAAGCTGGAATGAGCCTGTAGCCTGGCCTCCAGTCCCAGGCTTGGCCTGGGCACTGCTAGGGCGGGCCCCAGCCCAGGCTCAGCCAGGCCTCCCGAGGGCCCGGGCTGGCCTAGGCCCCTGCCAGCCAGCAGGGCCTTGACAGAGCACAGTTCATTCGAGTAGGCCCCAGGGGGGTGCCTGGGTGTCTCCTGCACTGCTGGGAAGCTGCAGGTCCGGAGGCTGTGTGTGCACGTGGCCACTGGGGCCTGAGCACAAGACAGGCATGACCCCACTTGCAAGCAGGACTCCTGCCACCTCTTCGCTGCCTGCCACACCCCCTTGCTGCCTGCCCTGTCTTCACTGCTGGCAGGCCTCTGTGTGCCCAGGCCAGTCTAGGCCAAGGAAACAAGGGGCTTGCTCTCCCCTTGCTAGGAGCTCCTCCTCCAGCACTCTGGCCCAGGGGACACACGCCCCTGGACCAGCAGCCTGCAAGGAAGCTGCAGCTGAGCCATGCCCAAAGGCCTGCAGCACCTGGCAGGGAGCCCTCTGCTATGGACAGCTTTCCCACTGCAAAGCCTTGGAGGAGTTCGTGGATGCCGGGGCCTGCAGCGTTTTGCGTCGGAGAGCACTGGGGGCCCAAAGCCTCCCCTGTGGCTTCCGAGCACTTTCCCACCCACAGGCCCTTGGCACCCACTCTGCTGCCAGAGGCAAGTCCTCAGCAGGACTCTCGAGCTTGTGCAGCCAGAGGGCCTCCTGCTTGCAAACGTCCTCAGGACCTCCTTTGGAGTGAGGCCTCTCCTCCCATGCTGGTCAGCCAGCAGATGGTGCCATCGCTCCACCCAAAACCTCTCTGCTTTGCCTTCAGCCCTGGCTCGCCCTGCGGAGCTCTCTCTGCCTCAAGCAGCAACTCCAGTGTGCATCCAGCCTACAGAAAGCAGAGTGCCTTTGCCTGAGCACTGCTGTGCTGGGGCAGCACCCTGAAGGCCTCCTAGGGCCTTCTCTCCCCTAAGCCAGTCGTGCCACCCAGCCCATGCGGGGAGCAACGTTCCCCCTTGGCAGGGCTCCGCGTGTAGCCTGGGTGTGGTTTCATGGCTGGGAAAGGGCAGATCCTGAAGCTGGGTGCCCACCTGGGAATGGGGCCCGGGGGGCAGAGCCGGCATGCCCTGGTTGGGAGGCAGGAGATCTGGGGCCTTCAAGCTGCATGCAAATCCCCTCTCTGGCTGCCCCTCTTGCTTCTTCTCTGCTGCCAAGCCTCTCACACCCCACGTGCGTCTCATTGAAAGGAGGCAGGCTGCTTGCCATTCTTGGGCAGGCAATCACCCCAGGAGCCTCGTTTACCCGAAGGGGAGTGCACACGGACCCAGAGCCTCCAGAGGAGCTGCCGTCTCTCCAGCCACAAAGGCCTGGAGCTGAGTCCATGGCAGCCTGTGGCATGGAGGGCTTCTGTGGGAGAGGGCCGTGCTTCCCTGGCAGGGGCTCGTTCTCACACTGCTTTCCGTGGGGAAACACTGTGTGTGCCAAGGGTCTCCTGTGTGCACAAAAGCTCTCGCCAGTGCCTGAGGTGCAGGGAGTCCTCTTTGGACCCAGAGCCATGCTCTAGGCAGGCCTCCCGTGCTGGGAGAGCCTCCACTTCCCCAACTGTCCAACTGCCTCAGGAACACACTTCGAGGGAGTGGGGCTCTGACAGGCAGAAGGGCCCGAGTGAGGAACGTGGATGGCAGGCCAAAGCCACTGTGCTGAGCAGTCCCCCTGCAAGTCCGAGCTGAAGGCTCTGTGCACCAGGCTCAAGCTGGAATGAGCCTGGAGCCTGGCCTCCAGTCCCAGGCTTGGCCTGGGCACTGCTAGGGCGGGCCCCAGCCCAGGCTCAGCCAGGCCTCCCGAGGGCCCGGGCTGGCCTAGGCCCCTGCCAGCCAGCAGGGCCTCGACAGAGCACAGTTCATTCGAGTAGGCCCCAGGGGGTTGCCTGGGTGTCTCCTGCACTGCTGGGAAGCTGCAGGTCCGGAGGCTGTGTGTGCACGTGGCCACTGGGGCCTGAGCACAAGACAGGCATGACCCCACTTGCAAGCAGGACTCCTGCCACCTCTTCGCTGCCTGCCACACCCCCTTGCTGCCTGCCCTGTCTTCACTGCTGGCAGGCCTCTGTGTGCCCAGGCCAGTCTAGGCCAAGGAAACAAGGGGCTTGCTCTCCCCTTGCTAGGAGCTCCTCCTCCAGCACTCTGGCCCAGGGGACACACGCCCCTGGACCAGCAGCCTGCAAGGAAGCTGCAGCTGAGCCATGCCCAAAGGCCTGCAGCACCTGGCAGGGAGCCCTCTGCTATGGACAGCTTTCCCACTGCAAAGCCTTGGAGGAGTTCGTGGATGCCGGGGCCTGCAGCGTTTTGCGTCGGAGAGCACTGGGGGCCCAAAGCCTCCCCTGTGGCTTCCGAGCACTTTCCCACCCACAGGCCCTTGGCACCCACTCTGCTGCCAGAGGCAAGTCCTCAGCAGGACTCTCGAGCTTGTGCAGCCAGAGTGCCTCCTGCTTGCAAATGTCCTCAGGACCTCCTTTGGAGTGAGGCCTCTCCTCCCATGCTGCTCAGCCAGCAGATGGTGCCATCGCTCCACCCAAAACCTCTCTGCTTTGCCTTCAGCCCTGGCTCGCCCTGCGGAGCTCTCTCTGCCTCAAGCAGCAACTCCAGTGTGCATCCAGCCTACAGAAAGCAGAGTGCCTTTGCCTGAGCACTGCTGTGCTGGGGCAGCACCCTGAAGGCCTCCTAGGGCCTTCTCTCCCCTAAGCCAGTCGTGACACCCAGCCCATGCGGGGAGCAACGTTCCCCCTTGGCAGGGCTCCGCGTGTGGCCTGGGTGTGGTTTCATGGCTGGGAAAGGGCAGATCCTGAAGCTGGGTGCCCACCTGGGAATGGGGCCCGGGGGGCAGAGCCGGCATGCCTTGGTTGGGAGGCAGGAGATCTGGGGCCTTCAAGCTGCATGCAAATCCCCTCTCTGGCTGCCCCTCTTGCTTCTTCTCTGCTGCCAAGCCTCTCACACCCCACGTGCGTCTCATTGAAAGGAGGCAGGCTGCTTGCCATTCTTGGGCAGGGAATCACCCCAGGAGCCTCGTTTACCCGAAGGGGAGTGCACACGGACCCAGAGCCTCCAGAGGAGCTGCCGTCTCTCCAGCCACAAAGGCCTGGAGCCGAGTCCATGGCAGCCTGTCGCATGGAGGGCTTCTGTGGGAGAGGGCCGTGCTTCCCTGGCAGGGGCTCGTTCTCACACTGCTTTCCGTGGGGAAACACTGTGTGTGCCAAGGGTCTCCTGTGTGCACAAAAGCTCTCGCCAGTGCCTGAGGTGCAGGGAGTCCTCTTTGGACCCAGAGCCATGCTCTAGGCAGGCCTCCCGTGCTGGGAGAGCCTCCACTTCCCCAACTGTCCAACTGCCTCAGGAACACACTTCGAGGGAGTGGGGCTCTGACAGGCAGAAGGGCCCGAGTGAGGAACGTGGATGGCAGGCCAAAGCCACTGTGCTGAGCAGTCCCCCTGCAAGTCCGAGCTGAAGGCTCTGTGCACCAGGCTCAAGCTGGAATGAGCCTGTAGCCTGGCCTCCAGTCTCAGGCTTGGCCTGGGCACTGCTAGGGCGGGCCCCAGCCCAGGCTCAGCCAGGCCTCCCGAGGGCCCGGGCTGGCCTAGGCCCCTGCCAGCCAGCAGGGCCTCGACAGAGCACAGTTCATTCGAGTAGGCCCCAGGGGGTTGCCTGGGTGTCTCCTGCACTGCTGGGAAGCTGCAGGTCCGGAGGCTGTGTGTGCACGTGGCCACTGGGGCCTGAGCACAAGACAGGCATGACCCCACTTGCAAGCAGGACTCCTGCCACCTCTTCGCTGCCTGCCACACCCCCTTGCTGCCTGCCCTGTCTTCACTGCTGGCAGGCCTCTGTGTGCCCAGGCCAGTCTAGGCCAAGGAAACAAGGGGCTTGCTCTCCCCTTGCTAGGAGCTCCTCCTCCAGCACTCTGGCCCAGGGGACACACGCCCCTGGACCAGCAGCCTGCAAGGAAGCTGCAGCTGAGCCATGCCCAAAGGCCTGCAGCACCTGGCAGGGAGCCCTCTGCTATGGACAGCTTTCCCACTGCAAAGCCTTGGCGGAGTTCGTGGATGCCGGGGCCTGCAGCGTTTTGCGTCGGAGAGCACTGGGGGCCCAAAGCCTCCCCTGTGGCTTCCGAGCACTTTCCCACCCACAGGCCCTTGGCACCCACTCTGCTGCCAGAGGCAAGTCCTCAGCAGGACTCTCGAGCTTGTGCAGCCAGAGTGCCTCCTGCTTGCAAATGTCCTCAGGACCTCCTTTGGAGTGAGGCCTCTCCTCCCATGCTGGTCAGCCAGCAGATGGTGCCATCGCTCCACCCAAAACCTCTCTGCTTTGCCTTCAGCCCTGGCTCGCCCTGCGGAGCTCTCTCTGCCTCAAGCAGCAACTCCAGTGTGCATCCAGCCTACAGAAAGCAGAGTGCCTTTGCCTGAGCACTGCTGTGCTGGGGCAGCACCCTGAAGGCCTCCTAGGGCCTTCTCTCCCCTAAGCCAGTCGTGCCACCCAGCCCATGCGGGGAGCAACGTTCCCCCTTGGCAGGGCTCCGCGTGTGGCCTGGGTGTGGTTTCATGGCTGGGAAAGGGCAGATCCTGAAGCTGGGTGCCCACCTGGGAATGGGGCCCGGGGGGCAGAGCCGGCATGCCTTGGTTGGGAGGCAGGAGATCTGGGGCCTTCAAGCTGCATGCAAATCCCCTCTCTGGCTGCCCCTCTTGCTTCTTCTCTGCTGCCAAGCCTCTCACACCCCACGTGCGTCTCATTGAAAGGAGGCAGGCTGCTTGCCATTCTTGGGCAGGGAATCACCCCAGGAGCCTCGTTTACCCGAAGGGGAGTGCACACGGACCCAGAGCCTCCAGAGGAGCTGCCGTCTCTCCAGCCACAAAGGCCTGGAGCCGAGTCCATGGCAGCCTGTCGCATGGAGGGCTTCTGTGGGAGAGGGCCGTGCTTCCCTGGCAGGGGCTCGTTCTCACACTGCTTTCCGTGGGGAAACACTGTGTGTGCCAAGGGTCTCCTGTGTGCACAAAAGCTCTCGCCAGTGCCTGAGGTGCAGGGAGTCCTCTTTGGACCCAGAGCCATGCTCTAGGCAGGCCTCCCGTGCTGGGAGAGCCTCCACTTCCCCAACTGTCCAACTGCCTCAGGAACACACTTCGAGGGAGTGGGGCTCTGACAGGCAGAAGGGCCCGAGTGAGGAACGTGGATGGCAGGCCAAAGCCACTGTGCTGAGCAGTCCCCCTGCAAGTCCGAGCTGAAGGCTCTGTGCACCAGGCTCAAGCTGGAATGAGCCTGTAGCCTGGCCTCCAGTCTCAGGCTTGGCCTGGGCACTGCTAGGGCGGGCCCCAGCCCAGGCTCAGCCAGGCCTCCCGAGGGCCCGGGCTGGCCTAGGCCCCTGCCAGCCAGCAGGGCCTCGACAGTGCACAGTTCATTCGAGTAGGCCCCAGTGGGTTGCCTGGGTGTCTCCTGCACTGCTGGGAAGCTGCAGGTCCGGAGGCTGTGTGTGCACGTGGCCACTGGGGCCTGAGCACAAGACAGGCATGACCCCACTTGCAAGCAGGACTCCTGCCACCTCTTCGCTGCCTGCCACACCCCCTTGCTGCCTGCCCTGTCTTCACTGCTGGCAGGCCTCTGTGTGCCCAGGCCAGTCTAGGCCAAGGAAACAAGGGGCTTGCTCTCCCCTTGCTAGGAGCTCCTCCTCCAGCACTCTGGCCCAGGGGACACATGCCCCTGGACCAGCAGCCTGCAAGGAAGCTGCAGCTGAGCCATGCCCAAAGGCCTGCAGCACCTGGCAGGGAGCCCTCTGCTATGGACAGCTTTCCCACTGCAAAGCCTTGGAGGAGTTCGTGGATGCCGGGGCCTGCAGCGTTTTGCGTCGGAGAGCACTGGGGGCCCAAAGCCTCCCCTGTGGCTTCCGAGCACTTTCCCACCCACAGGCCCTTGGCACCCACTCTGCTGCCAGAGGCAAGTCCTCAGCAGGACTCTCGAGCTTGTGCAGCCAGAGTGCCTCCTGCTTGCAAATGTCCTCAGGACCTCCTTTGGAGTGAGGCCTCTCCTCCCATGCTGGTCAGCCAGCAGATGGTGCCATCGCTCCACCCAAAACCTCTCTGCTTTGCCTTCAGCCCTGGCTCGCCCTGCGGAGCTCTCTCTGCCTCAAGCAGCAACTCCAGTGTGCATCCAGCCTACAGAAAGCAGAGTGCCTTTGCCTGAGCACTGCTGTGCTGGGGCAGCACCCTGAAGGCCTCCTAGGGCCTTCTCTCCCCTAAGCCAGTCGTGCCACCCAGCCCATGCGGGGAGCAACGTTCCCCCTTGGCAGGGCTCCGCGTGTGGCCTGGGTGTGGTTCCATGGCTGGGAAAGGGCAGATCCTGAAGCTGGGTGCCCACCTGGGAATGGGGCCCGGGGGGCAGAGCCGGCATGCCCTGGTTGGGAGGCAGGAGATCTGGGGCCTTCAAGCTGCATGCAAATCCCCTCTCTGGCTGCCCCTCTTGCTTCTTCTCTGCTGCCAAGCCTCTCACACCCCACGTGCGTCTCATTGAAAGGAGGCAGGCTGCTTGCCATTCTTGGGCAGGGAATCACCCCAGGAGCCTCGTTTACCCGAAGGAGAGTGCACACGGACCCAGAGCCTCCAGAGGAGCTGCCGTCTCTCCAGCCACAAAGGCCTGGAGCCGAGTCCATGGCAGCCTGTCGCATGGAGGGCTTCTGTGGGAGAGGGCCGTGCTTCCCTGGCAGGGGCTCGTTCTCACACTGCTTTCCGTGGGGAAACACTGTGTGTGCCATGGGTCTCCTGTGTGCACAAAAGCTCTCGCCACTGCCTGAGGTGCAGGGAGTCCTCTTTGGACCCAGAGCCATGCTCTAGGCAGGCCTCCCGTGCTGGGAGAGCCTCCACTTCCCCAACTGTCCAACTGCCTCAGGAACACACTTCGAGGGAGTGGGGCTCTGACAGGCAGAAGGGCCCGAGTGAGGAACGTGGATGGCAGGCCAAAGCCACTGTGCTGAGCAGTCCCCCTGCAAGTCCGAGCTGAAGGCTCTGTGCACCAGGCTCAAGCTGGAATGAGCCTGTAGCCTGGCCTCCAGTCCCAGGCTTGGCCTGGGCACTGCTAGGGCGGGCCCCAGCCCAGGCTCAGCCAGGCCTCCCGAGGGCCCGGGCTGGCCTAGGCCCCTGCCAGCCAGCAGGGCCTCGACAGAGCACAGTTCATTCGAGTAGGCCCCAGGGGGTTGCCTGGGTGTCTCCTGCACTGCTGGGAAGCTGCAGGTCCGGAGGCTGTGTGTGCACGTGGCCACTGGGGCCTGAGCACAAGACAGGCATGACCCCACTTGCAAGCAGGACTCCTGCCACCTCTTCGCTGCCTGCCACACCCCCTTGCTGCCTGCCCTGTCTTCACTGCTGGCAGGCCTCTGTGTGCCCAGGCCAGTCTAGGCCAAGGAAACAAGGGGCTTGCTCTCCCCTTGCTAGGAGCTCCTCCTCCAGCACTCTGGCCCAGGGGACACACGCCCCTGGACCAGCAGCCTGCAAGGAAGCTGCAGCTGAGCCATGCCCAAAGGCCTGCAGCACCTGGCAGGGAGCCCTCTGCTATGGACAGCTTTACCACTGCAAAGCCTTGGAGGAGTTCGTGGATGCCGGGGCCTGCAGCGTTTTCCGTCGGAGAGCACTGGGGGCCCAAAGCCTCCCCTGTGGCTTCTGAGCACTTTCCCACCCACAGGCCCTTGGCACCCACTCTGCTGCCAGAGGCAAGTCCTCAGCAGGACTCTCGAGCTTGTGCAGCCAGAGTGCCTCCTGCTTGCAAATGTCCTCAGGACCTCCTTTGGAGTGAGGCCTCTCCTCCCATGCTGGTCAGCCAGCAGTTGGTGCCATCGCTCCACCCAAAACCTCTCTGCTTTGCCTTCAGCCCTGGCTCGCCCTGCGGAGCTCTCTCTGCCTCAAGCAGCAACTCCAGTGTGCATCCAGCCTACAGAAAGCAGAGTGCCTTTGCCTGAGCACTGCTGTGCTGGGGCAGCACCCTGAAGGCCTCCTAGGGCCTTCTCTCCCCTAAGCCAGTCGTGCCACCCAGCCCATGCGGGGAGCAACGTTCCCCCTTGGCAGGGCTCCGCGTGTGGCCTGGGTGTGGTTTCATGGCTGGGAAAGGGCAGATCCTGAAGCTGGGTGCCCACCTGGGAATGGGGCCCGGGGGGCAGAGCCGGCATGCCCTGGTTGGGAGGCAGGAGATCTGGGGCCTTCAAGCTGCATGCAAATCCCCTCTCTGGCTGCCCCTCTTGCTTCTTCTCTGCTGCCAAGCCTCTCACACCCCACGTGCGTCTCATTGAAAGGAGGCAGGCTGCTTGCCATTCTTGGGCAGGGAATCACCCCAGGAGCCTCGTTTACCCGAAGGGGAGTGCACACGGACCCAGAGCCTCCAGAGGAGCTGCCGTCTCTCCAGCCACAAAGGCCTGGAGCCGAGTCCATGGCAGCCTGTCGCATGGAGGGCTTCTGTGGGAGAGGGCCGTGCTTCCCTGGCAGGGGCTCGTTCTCACACTGCTTTCCGTGGGGAAACACTGTGTGTGCCAAGGGTCTCCTGTGTGCACAAAAGCTCTCGCCAGTGCCTGAGGTGCAGGGAGTCCTCTTTGGACCCAGAGCCATGCTCTAGGCAGGCCTCCCGTGCTGGGAGAGCCTCCACTTCCCCAACTGTCCAACTGCCTCAGGAACACACTTCGAGGGAGTGGGGCTCTGACAGGCAGAAGGGCCCGAGTGAGGAACGTGGATGGCAGGCCAAAGCCACTGTGCTGAGCAGTCCCCCTGCAAGTCCGAGCTGAAGGCTCTGTGCACCAGGCTCAAGCTGGAATGAGCCTGTAGCCTGGCCTCCAGTCCCAGGCTTGGCCTGGGCACTGCTAGGGCGGGCCCCAGCCCAGGCTCAGCCAGGCCTCCCGAGGGCCCGGGCTGGCCTAGGCCCCTGCCAGCCAGCAGGGCCTCGACAGAGCACAGTTCATTCGAGTAGGCCCCAGGGGGTTGCCTGGGTGTCTCCTGCACTGCTGGGAAGCTGCAGGTCCGGAGGCTGTGTGTGCACGTGGCCACTGGGGCCTGAGCACAAGACAGGCATGACCCCACTTGCAAGCAGGACTCCTGCCACCTCTTCGCTGCCTGCCACACCCCCTTGCTGCCTGCCCTGTCTTCACTGCTGGCAGGCCTCTGTGTGCCCAGGCCAGTCTAGGCCAAGGAAACAAGGGGCTTGCTCTCCCCTTGCTAGGAGCTCCTCCTCCAGCACTCTGGCCCAGGGGACACACGCCCCTGGACCAGCAGCCTGCAAGGAAGCTGCAGCTGAGCCATGCCCAAAGGCCTGCAGCACCTGGCAGGGAGCCCTCTGCTATGGACAGCTTTCCCACTGCAAAGCCTTGGAGGAGTTCGTGGATGCCGGGGCCTGCAGCGTTTTCCGTCGGAGAGCACTGGGGGCCCAAAGCCTCCCCTGTGGCTTCCGAGCACTTTCCCACCCACAGGCCCTTGGCACCCACTCTGCTGCCAGAGGCAAGTCCTCAGCAGGACTCTCGAGCTTGTGCAGCCAGAGTGCCTCCTGCTTGCAAATGTCCTCAGGACCTCCTTTGGAGTGAGGCCTCTCCTCCCATGCTGGTCAGCCAGCAGATGGTGCCATCGCTCCACCCAAAACCTCTCTGCTTTGCCTTCAGCCCTGGCTCGCCCTGCGGAGCTCTCTCTGCCTCAAGCAGCAACTCCAGTGTGCATCCAGCCTACAGAAAGCAGAGTGCCTTTGCCTGAGCACTGCTGTGCTGGGGCAGCACCCTGAAGGCCTCCTAGGGCCTTCTCTCCCCTAAGCCAGTCGTGCCACCCAGCCCATGCGGGGAGCAACGTTCCCCCTTGGCAGGGCTCCGCGTGTGGCCTGGGTGTGGTTCCATGGCTGGGAAAGGGCAGATCCTGAAGCTGGGTGCCCACCTGGGAATGGGGCCCGGGGGGCAGAGCCGGCATGCCCTGGTTGGGAGGCAGGAGATCTGGGGCCTTCAAGCTGCATGCAAATCCCCTCTCTGGCTGCCCCTCTTGCTTCTTCTCTGCTGCCAAGCCTCTCACACCCCACGTGCGTCTCATTGAAAGGAGGCAGGCTGCTTGCCATTCTTGGGCAGGGAATCACCCCAGGAGCCTCGTTTACCCGAAGGGGAGTGCACACGGACCCAGAGCCTCCAGAGGAGCTGCCGTCTCTCCAGCCACAAAGGCCTGGAGCCGAGTCCATGGCAGCCTGTCGCATGGAGGGCTTCTGTGGGAGAGGGCCGTGCTTCCCTGGCAGGGGCTCGTTCTCACACTGCTTTCCGTGGGGAAACACTGTGTGTGCCAAGGGTCTCCTGTGTGCACAAAAGCTCTCGCCAGTGCCTGAGGTGCAGGGAGTCCTCTTTGGACCCAGAGCCATGCTCTAGGCAGGCCTCCCGTGCTGGGAGAGCCTCCACTTCCCCAACTGTCCAACTGCCTCAGGAACACACTTCGAGGGAGTGGGGCTCTGACAGGCAGAAGGGCCCGAGTGAGGAACGTGGATGGCAGGCCAAAGCCACTGTGCTGAGCAGTCCCCCTGCAAGTCCGAGCTGAAGGCTCTGTGCACCAGGCTCAAGCTGGAATGAGCCTGTAGCCTGGCCTCCAGTCCCAGGCTTGGCCTGGGCACTGCTAGGGCGGGCCCCAGCCCAGGCTCAGCCAGGCCTCCCGAGGGCCCGGGCTGGCCTAGGCCCCTGCCAGCCAGCAGGGCCTCGACAGAGCACAGTTCATTCGAGTAGGCCCCAGGGGGTTGCCTGGGTGTCTCCTGCACTGCTGGGAAGCTGCAGGTCCGGAGGCTGTGTGTGCACGTGGCCACTGGGGCCTGAGCACAAGACAGGCATGACCCCACTTGCAAGCAGGACTCCTGCCACCTCTTCGCTGCCTGCCACACCCCCTTGCTGCCTGCCCTGTCTTCACTGCTGGCAGGCCTCTGTGTGCCCAGGCCAGTCTAGGCCAAGGAAACAAGGGGCTTGCTCTCCCCTTGCTAGGAGCTCCTCCTCCAGCACTCTGGCCCAGGGGACACACGCCCCTGGACCAGCAGCCTGCAAGGAAGCTGCAGCTGAGCCATGCCCAAAGGCCTGCAGCACCTGGCAGGGAGCCCTCTGCTATGGACAGCTTTCCCACTGCAAAGCCTTGGAGGAGTTCGTGGATGCCGGGGCCTGCAGCGTTTTGCGTCGGAGAGCACTGGGGGCCCAAAGCCTCCCCTGTGGCTTCCGAGCACTTTCCCACCCACAGGCCCTTGGCACCCACTCTGCTGCCAGAGGCAAGTCCTCAGCAGGACTCTCGAGCTTGTGCAGCCAGAGTGCCTCCTGCTTGCAAATGTCCTCAGGACCTCCTTTGGAGTGAGGCCTCTCCTCCCATGCTGGTCAGCCAGCAGATGGTGCCATCGCTCCACCCAAAACCTCTCTGCTTTGCCTTCAGCCCTGGCTCGCCCTGCGGAGCTCTCTCTGCCTCAAGCAGCAACTCCAGTGTGCATCCAGCCTACAGAAAGCAGAGTGCCTTTGCCTGAGCACTGCTGTGCTGGGGCAGCACCCTGAAGGCCTCCTAGGGCCTTCTCTCCCCTAAGCCAGTCGTGCCACCCAGCCCATGCGGGGAGCAACGTTCCCCCTTGGCAGGGCTCCGCGTGTGGCCTGGGTGTGGTTCCATGGCTGGGAAAGGGCAGATCCTGAAGCTGGGTGCCCACCTGGGAATGGGGCCCGGGGGGCAGAGCCGGCATGCCCTGGTTGGGAGGCAGGAGATCTGGGGCCTTCAAGCTGCATGCAAATCCCCTCTCTGGCTGCCCCTCTTGCTTCTTCTCTGCTGCCAAGCCTCTCACACCCCACGTGCGTCTCATTGAAAGGAGGCAGGCTGCTTGCCATTCTTGGGCAGGGAATCACCCCAGGAGCCTCGTTTACCCGAAGGGGAGTGCACACGGACCCAGAGCCTCCAGAGGAGCTGCCGTCTCTCCAGCCACAAAGGCCTGGAGCCGAGTCCATGGCAGCCTGTCGCATGGAGGGCTTCTGTGGGAGAGGGCCGTGCTTCCCTGGCAGGGGCTCGTTCTCACACTGCTTTCCGTGGGGAAACACTGTGTGTGCCAAGGGTCTCCTGTGTGCACAAAAGCTCTCGCCAGTGCCTGAGGTGCAGGGAGTCCTCTTTGGACCCAGAGCCATGCTCTAGGCAGGCCTCCCGTGCTGGGAGAGCCTCCACTTCCCCAACTGTCCAACTGCCTCAGGAACACACTTCGAGGGAGTGGGGCTCTGACAGGCAGAAGGGCCCGAGTGAGGAACGTGGATGGCAGGCCAAAGCCACTGTGCTGAGCAGTCCCCCTGCAAGTCCGAGCTGAAGGCTCTGTGCACCAGGCTCAAGCTGGAATGAGCCTGTAGCCTGGCCTCCAGTCCCAGGCTTGGCCTGGGCACTGCTAGGGCGGGCCCCAGCCCAGGCTCAGCCAGGCCTCCCGAGGGCCCGGGCTGGCCTAGGCCCCTGCCAGCCAGCAGGGCCTCGACAGAGCACAGTTCATTCGAGTAGGCCCCAGGGGGTTGCCTGGGTGTCTCCTGCACTGCTGGGAAGCTGCAGGTCCGGAGGCTGTGTGTGCACGTGGCCACTGGGGCCTGAGCACAAGACAGGCATGACCCCACTTGCAAGCAGGACTCCTGCCACCTCTTCGCTGCCTGCCACACCCCCTTGCTGCCTGCCCTGTCTTCACTGCTGGCAGGCCTCTGTGTGCCCAGGCCAGTCTAGGCCAAGGAAACAAGGGGCTTGCTCTCCCCTTGCTAGGAGCTCCTCCTCCAGCACTCTGGCCCAGGGGACACATGCCCCTGGACCAGCAGCCTGCAAGGAAGCTGCAGCTGAGCCATGCCCAAAGGCCTGCAGCACCTGGCAGGGAGCCCTCTGCTATGGACAGCTTTCCCACTGCAAAGCCTTGGAGGAGTTCGTGGATGCCGGGGCCTGCAGCGTTTTCCGTCGGAGAGCACTGGGGGCCCAAAGCCTCCCCTGTGGCTTCCGAGCACTTTCCCACCCACAGGCCCTTGGCACCCACTCTGCTGCCAGAGGCAAGTCCTCAGCAGGACTCTCGAGCTTGTGCAGCCAGAGTGCCTCCTGCTTGCAAATGTCCTCAGGACCTCCTTTGGAGTGAGGCCTCTCCTCCCATGCTGGTCAGCCAGCAGATGGTGCCATCGCTCCACCCAAAACCTCTCTGCTTTGCCTTCAGCCCTGGCTCGCCCTGCGGAGCTCTCTCTGCCTCAAGCAGCAACTCCAGTGTGCATCCAGCCTACAGAAAGCAGAGTGCCTTTGCCTGAGCACTGCTGTGCTGGGGCAGCACCCTGAAGGCCTCCTAGGGCCTTCTCTCCCCTAAGCCAGTCGTGCCACCCAGCCCATGCGGGGAGCAACGTTCCCCCTTGGCAGGGCTCCGCGTGTGGCCTGGGTGTGGTTCCATGGCTGGGAAAGGGCAGATCCTGAAGCTGGGTGCCCACCTGGGAATGGGGCCCGGGGGGCAGAGCCGGCATGCCCTGGTTGGGAGGCAGGAGATCTGGGGCCTTCAAGCTGCATGCAAATCCCCTCTCTGGCTGCCCCTCTTGCTTCTTCTCTGCTGCCAAGCCTCTCACACCCCACGTGTGTCTCATTGAAAGGAGGCAGGCTGCTTGCCATTCTTGGGCAGGGAATCACCCCAGGAGCCTCGTTTACCCGAAGGGGAGTGCACACGGACCCAGAGCCTCCAGAGGAGCTGCCGTCTCTCCAGCCACAAAGGCCTGGAGCCGAGTCCATGGCAGCCTGTCGCATGGAGGGCTTCTGTGGGAGAGGGCCGTGCTTCCCTGGCAGGGGCTCGTTCTCACACTGCTTTCCGTGGGGAAACACTGTGTGTGCCATGGGTCTCCTGTGTGCACAAAAGCTCTCGCCAGTGCCTGAGGTGCAGGGAGTCCTCTTTGGACCCAGAGCCATGCTCTAGGCAGGCCTCCCGTGCTGGGAGAGCCTCCACTTCCCCAACTGTCCAACTGCCTCAGGAACACACTTCGAGGGAGTGGGGCTCTGACAGGCAGAAGGGCCCGAGTGAGGAACGTGGATGGCAGGCCAAAGCCACTGTGCTGAGCAGTCCCCCTGCAAGTCCGAGCTGAAGGCTCTGTGCACCAGGCTCAAGCTGGAATGAGCCTGGAGCCTGGCCTCCAGTCCCAGGCTTGGCCTGGGCACTGCTAGGGCGGGCCCCAGCCCAGGCTCAGCCAGGCCTCCCGAGGGCCCGGGCTGGCCTAGGCCCCTGCCAGCCAGCAGGGCCTCGACAGAGCACAGTTCATTCGAGTAGGCCCCAGGGGGTTGCCTGGGTGTCTCCTGCACTGCTGGGAAGCTGCAGGTCCGGAGGCTGTGTGTGCACGTGGCCACTGGGGCCTGAGCACAAGACAGGCATGACCCCACTTGCAAGCAGGACTCCTGCCACCTCTTCGCTGCCTGCCACACCCCCTTGCTGCCTGCCCTGTCTTCACTGCTGGCAGGCCTCTGTGTGCCCAGGCCAGTCTAGGCCAAGGAAACAAGGGGCTTGCTCTCCCCTTGCTAGGAGCTCCTCCTCCAGCACTCTGGCCCAGGGGACACACGCCCCTGGACCAGCAGCCTGCAAGGAAGCTGCAGCTGAGCCATGCCCAAAGGCCTGCAGCACCTGGCAGGGAGCCCTCTGCTATGGACAGCTTTCCCACTGCAAAGCCTTGGAGGAGTTCGTGGATGCCGGGGCCTGCAGCGTTTTCCGTCGGAGAGCACTGGGGGCCCAAAGCCTCCCCTGTGGCTTCCGAGCACTTTCCCACCCACAGGCCCTTGGCACCCACTCTGCTGCCAGAGGCAAGTCCTCAGCAGGACTCTCGAGCTTGTGCAGCCAGAGTGCCTCCTGCTTGCAAATGTCCTCAGGACCTCCTTTGGAGTGAGGCCTCTCCTCCCATGCTGGTCAGCCAGCAGATGGTGCCATCGCTCCACCCAAAACCTCTCTGCTTTGCCTTCAGCCCTGGCTCGCCCTGCGGAGCTCTCTCTGCCTCAAGCAGCAACTCCAGTGTGCATCCAGCCTACAGAAAGCAGAGTGCCTTTGCCTGAGCACTGCTGTGCTGGGGCAGCACCCTGAAGGCCTCCTAGGGCCTTCTCTCCCCTAAGCCAGTCGTGCCACCCAGCCCATGCGGGGAGCAACGTTCCCCCTTGGCAGGGCTCCGCGTGTGGCCTGGGTGTGGTTCCATGGCTGGGAAAGGGCAGATCCTGAAGCTGGGTGCCCACCTGGGAATGGGGCCCGGGGGCAGAGCCGGCATGCCCTGGTTGGGAGGCAGGAGATCTGGGGCCTTCAAGCTGCATGCAAATCCCCTCTCTGGCTGCCCCTCTTGCTTCTTCTCTGCTGCCAAGCCTCTCACACCCCACGTGCGTCTCATTGAAAGGAGGCAGGCTGCTTGCCATTCTTGGGCAGGGAATCACCCCAGGAGCCTCGTTTACCCGAAGGGGAGTGCACACGGACCCAGAGCCTCCAGAGGAGCTGCCGTCTCTCCAGCCACAAAGGCCTGGAGCCGAGTCCATGGCAGCCTGTCGCATGGAGGGCTTCTGTGGGAGAGGGCCGTGCTTCCCTGGCAGGGGCTCGTTCTCACACTGCTTTCCGTGGGGAAACACTGTGTGTGCCATGGGTCTCCTGTGTGCACAAAAGCTCTCGCCAGTGCCTGAGGTGCAGGGAGTCCTCTTTGGACCCAGAGCCATGCTCTAGGCAGGCCTCCCGTGCTGGGAGAGCCTCCACTTCCCCAACTGTCCAACTGCCTCAGGAACACACTTCGAGGGAGTGGGGCTCTGACAGGCAGAAGGGCCCGAGTGAGGAACGTGGATGGCAGGCCAAAGCCACTGTGCTGAGCAGTCCCCCTGCAAGTCCGAGCTGAAGGCTCTGTGCACCAGGCTCAAGCTGGAATGAGCCTGGAGCCTGGCCTCCAGTCCCAGGCTTGGCCTGGGCACTGCTAGGGCGGGCCCCAGCCCAGGCTCAGCCAGGCCTCCCGAGGGCCCGGGCTGGCCTAGGCCCCTGCCAGCCAGCAGGGCCTCGACAGAGCACAGTTCATTCGAGTAGGCCCCAGGGGGTTGCCTGGGTGTCTCCTGCACTGCTGGGAAGCTGCAGGTCCGGAGGCTGTGTGTGCACGTGGCCACTGGGGCCTGAGCACAAGACAGGCATGACCCCACTTGCAAGCAGGACTCCTGCCACCTCTTCGCTGCCTGCCACACCCCCTTGCTGCCTGCCCTGTCTTCACTGCTGGCAGGCCTCTGTGTGCCCAGGCCAGTCTAGGCCAAGGAAACAAGGGGCTTGCTCTCCCCTTGCTAGGAGCTCCTCCTCCAGCACTCTGGCCCAGGGGACACACGCCCCTGGACCAGCAGCCTGCAAGGAAGCTGCAGCTGAGCCATGCCCAAAGGCCTGCAGCACCTGGCAGGGAGCCCTCTGCTATGGACAGCTTTCCCACTGCAAAGCCTTGGAGGAGTTCGTGGATGCCGGGGCCTGCAGCGTTTTCCGTCGGAGAGCACTGGGGGCCCAAAGCCTCCCCTGTGGCTTCCGAGCACTTTCCCACCCACAGGCCCTTGGCACCCACTCTGCTGCCAGAGGCAAGTCCTCAGCAGGACTCTCGAGCTTGTGCAGCCAGAGTGCCTCCTGCTTGCAAATGTCCTCAGGACCTCCTTTGGAGTGAGGCCTCTCCTCCCATGCTGGTCAGCCAGCAGATGGTGCCATCGCTCCACCCAAAACCTCTCTGCTTTGCCTTCAGCCCTGGCTCGCCCTGCGGAGCTCTCTCTGCCTCAAGCAGCAACTCCAGTGTGCATCCAGCCTACAGAAAGCAGAGTGCCTTTGCCTGAGCACTGCTGTGCTGGGGCAGCACCCTGAAGGCCTCCTAGGGCCTTCTCTCCCCTAAGCCAGTCGTGCCACCCAGCCCATGCGGGGAGCAACGTTCCCCCTTGGCAGGGCTCCGCGTGTGGCCTGGGTGTGGTTCCATGGCTGGGAAAGGGCAGATCCTGAAGCTGGGTGCCCACCTGGGAATGGGGCCCGGGGGGCAGAGCCGGCATGCCCTGGTTGGGAGGCAGGAGATCTGGGGCCTTCAAGCTGCATGCAAATCCCCTCTCTGGCTGCCCCTCTTGCTTCTTCTCTGCTGCCAAGCCTCTCACACCCCACGTGCGTCTCATTGAAAGGAGGCAGGCTGCTTGCCATTCTTGGGCAGGGAATCACCCCAGGAGCCTCGTTTACCCGAAGGGGAGTGCACACGGACCCAGAGCCTCCAGAGGAGCTGCCGTCTCTCCAGCCACAAAGGCCTGGAGCCGAGTCCATGGCAGCCTGTCGCATGGAGGGCTTCTGTGGGAGAGGGCCGTGCTTCCCTGGCAGGGGCTCGTTCTCACACTGCTTTCCGTGGGGAAACACTGTGTGTGCCATGGGTCTCCTGTGTGCACAAAAGCTCTCGCCAGTGCCTGAGGTGCAGGGAGTCCTCTTTGGACCCAGAGCCATGCTCTAGGCAGGCCTCCCGTGCTGGGAGAGCCTCCACTTCCCCAACTGTCCAACTGCCTCAGGAACACACTTCGAGGGAGTGGGGCTCTGACAGGCAGAAGGGCCCGAGTGAGGAACGTGGATGGCAGGCCAAAGCCACTGTGCTGAGCAGTCCCCCTGCAAGTCCGAGCTGAAGGCTCTGTGCACCAGGCTCAAGCTGGAATGAGCCTGGAGCCTGGCCTCCAGTCCCAGGCTTGGCCTGGGCACTGCTAGGGCGGGCCCCAGCCCAGGCTCAGCCAGGCCTCCCGAGGGCCCGGGCTGGCCTAGGCCCCTGCCAGCCAGCAGGGCCTCGACAGAGCACAGTTCATTCGAGTAGGCCCCAGGGGGTTGCCTGGGTGTCTCCTGCACTGCTGGGAAGCTGCAGGTCCGGAGGCTGTGTGTGCACGTGGCCACTGGGGCCTGAGCACAAGACAGGCATGACCCCACTTGCAAGCAGGACTCCTGCCACCTCTTCGCTGCCTGCCACACCCCCTTGCTGCCTGCCCTGTCTTCACTGCTGGCAGGCCTCTGTGTGCCCAGGCCAGTCTAGGCCAAGGAAACAAGGGGCTTGCTCTCCCCTTGCTAGGAGCTCCTCCTCCAGCACTCTGGCCCAGGGGACACACGCCCCTGGACCAGCAGCCTGCAAGGAAGCTGCAGCTGAGCCATGCCCAAAGGCCTGCAGCACCTGGCAGGGAGCCCTCTGCTATGGACAGCTTTCCCACTGCAAAGCCTTGGAGGAGTTCGTGGATGCCGGGGCCTGCAGCGTTTTCCGTCGGAGAGCACTGGGGGCCCAAAGCCTCCCCTGTGGCTTCCGAGCACTTTCCCACCCACAGGCCCTTGGCACCCACTCTGCTGCCAGAGGCAAGTCCTCAGCAGGACTCTCGAGCTTGTGCAGCCAGAGTGCCTCCTGCTTGCAAATGTCCTCAGGACCTCCTTTGGAGTGAGGCCTCTCCTCCCATGCTGGTCAGCCAGCAGATGGTGCCATCGCTCCACCCAAAACCTCTCTGCTTTGCCTTCAGCCCTGGCTCGCCCTGCGGAGCTCTCTCTGCCTCAAGCAGCAACTCCAGTGTGCATCCAGCCTACAGAAAGCAGAGTGCCTTTGCCTGAGCACTGCTGTGCTGGGGCAGCACCCTGAAGGCCTCCTAGGGCCTTCTCTCCCCTAAGCCAGTCGTGCCACCCAGCCCATGCGGGGAGCAACGTTCCCACTTGGCAGGGCTCCGCGTGTGGCCTGGGTGTGGTTCCATGGCTGGGAAAGGGCAGATCCTGAAGCTGGGTGCCCACCTGGGAATGGGGCCCGGGGGGCAGAGCCGGCATGCCCTGGTTGGGAGGCAGGAGATCTGGGGCCTTCAAGCTGCATGCAAATCCCCTCTCTGGCTGCCCCTCTTGCTTCTTCTCTGCTGCCAAGCCTCTCACACCCCACGTGCATCTCATTGAAAGGAGGCAGGCTGCTTGCCATTCTTGGGCAGGGAATCACCCCAGGAGCCTCGTTTACCCGAAGGGGAGTGCACACGGACCCAGAGCCTCCAGAGGAGCTGCCGTCTCTCCAGCCACAAAGGCCTGGAGCCGAGTCCATGGCAGCCTGTCGCATGGAGGGCTTCTGTGGGAGAGGGCCGTGCTTCCCTGGCAGGGGCTCGTTCTCACACTGCTTTCCGTGGGGAAACACTGTGTGTGCCAAGGGTCTCCTGTGTGCACAAAAGCTCTCGCCAGTGCCTGAGGTGCAGGGAGTCCTCTTTGGACCCAGAGCCATGCTCTAGGCAGGCCTCCCGTGCTGGGAGAGCCTCCACTTCCCCAACTGTCCAACTGCCTCAGGAACACACTTCGAGGGAGTGGGGCTCTGACAGGCAGAAGGGCCCGAGTGAGGAACGTGGATGGCAGGCCAAAGCCACTGTGCTGAGCAGTCCCCCTGCAAGTCCGAGCTGAAGGCTCTGTGCACCAGGCTCAAGCTGGAATGAGCCTGGAGCCTGGCCTCCAGTCCCAGGCTTGGCCTGGGCACTGCTAGGGCGGGCCCCAGCCCAGGCTCAGCCAGGCCTCCCGAGGGCCCGGGCTGGCCTAGGCCCCTGCCAGCCAGCAGGGCCTCGACAGAGCACAGTTCATTCGAGTAGGCCCCAGGGGGTTGCCTGGGTGTCTCCTGCACTGCTGGGAAGCTGCAGGTCCGGAGGCTGTGTGTGCACGTGGCCACTGGGGCCTGAGCACAAGACAGGCATGACCCCACTTGCAAGCAGGACTCCTGCCACCTCTTCGCTGCCTGCCACACCCCCTTGCTGCCTGCCCTGTCTTCACTGCTGGCAGGCCTCTGTGTGCCCAGGCCAGTCTAGGCCAAGGAAACAAGGGGCTTGCTCTCCCCTTGCTAGGAGCTCCTCCTCCAGCACTCTGGCCCAGGGGACACACGCCCCTGGACCAGCAGCCTGCAAGGAAGCTGCAGCTGAGCCATGCCCAAAGGCCTGCAGCACCTGGCAGGGAGCCCTCTGCTATGGACAGCTTTCCCACTGCAAAGCCTTGGAGGAGTTCGTGGATGCCGGGGCCTGCAGCGTTTTGCGTCGGAGAGCACTGGGGGCCCAAAGCCTCCCCTGTGGCTTCCGAGCACTTTCCCACCCACAGGCCCTTGGCACCCACTCTGCTGCCAGAGGCAAGTCCTCAGCAGGACTCTCGAGCTTGTGCAGCCAGAGTGCCTCCTGCTTGCAAATGTCCTCAGGACCTCCTTTGGAGTGAGGCCTCTCCTCCCATGCTGGTCAGCCAGCAGATGGTGCCATCGCTCCACCCAAAACCTCTCTGCTTTGCCTTCAGCCCTGGCTCGCCCTGCGGAGCTCTCTCTGCCTCAAGCAGCAACTCCAGTGTGCATCCAGCCTACAGAAAGCAGAGTGCCTTTGCCTGAGCACTGCTGTGCTGGGGCAGCACCCTGAAGGCCTCCTAGGGCCTTCTCTCCCCTAAGCCAGTCGTGCCACCCAGCCCATGCGGGGAGCAACGTTCCCCCTTGGCAGGGCTCCGCGTGTGGCCTGGGTGTGGTTCCATGGCTGGGAAAGGGCAGATCCTGAAGCTGGGTGCCCACCTGGGAATGGGGCCCGGGGGGCAGAGCCGGCATGCCCTGGTTGGGAGGCAGGAGATCTGGGGCCTTCAAGCTGCATGCAAATCCCCTCTCTGGCTGCCCCTCTTGCTTCTTCTCTGCTGCCAAGCCTCTCACACCCCACGTGCGTCTCATTGAAAGGAGGCAGGCTGCTTGCCATTCTTGGGCAGGGAATCACCCCAGGAGCCTCGTTTACCCGAAGGGGAGTGCACACGGACCCAGAGCCTCCAGAGGAGCTGCCGTCTCTCCAGCCACAAAGGCCTGGAGCCGAGTCCATGGCAGCCTGTCGCATGGAGGGCTTCTGTGGGAGAGGGCCGTGCTTCCCTGGCAGGGGCTCGTTCTCACACTGCTTTCCGTGGGGAAACACTGTGTGTGCCATGGGTCTCCTGTGTGCACAAAAGCTCTCGCCAGTGCCTGAGGTGCAGGGAGTCCTCTTTGGACCCAGAGCCATGCTCTAGGCAGGCCTCCCGTGCTGGGAGAGCCTCCACTTCCCCAACTGTCCAACTGCCTCAGGAACACACTTCGAGGGAGTGGGGCTCTGACAGGCAGAAGGGCCCGAGTGAGGAACGTGGATGGCAGGCCAAAGCCACTGTGCTGAGCAGTCCCCCTGCAAGTCCGAGCTGAAGGCTCTGTGCACCAGGCTCAAGCTGGAATGAGCCTGGAGCCTGGCCTCCAGTCCCAGGCTTGGCCTGGGCACTGCTAGGGCGGGCCCCAGCCCAGGCTCAGCCAGGCCTCCCGAGGGCCCGGGCTGGCCTAGGCCCCTGCCAGCCAGCAGGGCCTCGACAGAGCACAGTTCATTCGAGTAGGCCCCAGGGGGTTGCCTGGGTGTCTCCTGCACTGCTGGGAAGCTGCAGGTCCGGAGGCTGTGTGTGCACGTGGCCACTGGGGCCTGAGCACAAGACAGGCATGACCCCACTTGCAAGCAGGACTCCTGCCACCTCTTCGCTGCCTGCCACACCCCCTTGCTGCCTGCCCTGTCTTCACTGCTGGCAGGCCTCTGTGTGCCCAGGCCAGTCTAGGCCAAGGAAACAAGGGGCTTGCTCTCCCCTTGCTAGGAGCTCCTCCTCCAGCACTCTGGCCCAGGGGACACACGCCCCTGGACCAGCAGCCTGCAAGGAAGCTGCAGCTGAGCCATGCCCAAAGGCCTGCAGCACCTGGCAGGGAGCCCTCTGCTATGGACAGCTTTCCCACTGCAAAGCCTTGGAGGAGTTCGTGGATGCCGGGGCCTGCAGCGTTTTCCGTCGGAGAGCACTGGGGGCCCAAAGCCTCCCCTGTGGCTTCCGAGCACTTTCCCACCCACAGGCCCTTGGCACCCACTCTGCTGCCAGAGGCAAGTCCTCAGCAGGACTCTCGAGCTTGTGCAGCCAGAGTGCCTCCTGCTTGCAAATGTCCTCAGGACCTCCTTTGGAGTGAGGCCTCTCCTCCCATGCTGGTCAGCCAGCAGATGGTGCCATCGCTCCACCCAAAACCTCTCTGCTTTGCCTTCAGCCCTGGCTCGCCCTGCGGAGCTCTCTCTGCCTCAAGCAGCAACTCCAGTGTGCATCCAGCCTACAGAAAGCAGAGTGCCTTTGCCTGAGCACTGCTGTGCTGGGGCAGCACCCTGAAGGCCTCCTAGGGCCTTCTCTCCCCTAAGCCAGTCGTGCCACCCAGCCCATGCGGGGAGCAACGTTCCCCCTTGGCAGGGCTCCGCGTGTGGCCTGGGTGTGGTTCCATGGCTGGGAAAGGGCAGATCCTGAAGCTGGGTGCCCACCTGGGAATGGGGCCCGGGGGGCAGAGCCGGCATGCCCTGGTTGGGAGGCAGGAGATCTGGGGCCTTCAAGCTGCATGCAAATCCCCTCTCTGGCTGCCCCTCTTGCTTCTTCTCTGCTGCCAAGCCTCTCACACCCCACGTGCGTCTCATTGAAAGGAGGCAGGCTGCTTGCCATTCTTGGGCAGGGAATCACCCCAGGAGCCTCGTTTACCCGAAGGGGAGTGCACACGGACCCAGAGCCTCCAGAGGAGCTGCCGTCTCTCCAGCCACAAAGGCCTGGAGCCGAGTCCATGGCAGCCTGTCGCATGGAGGGCTTCTGTGGGAGAGGGCCGTGCTTCCCTGGCAGGGGCTCGTTCTCACACTGCTTTCCGTGGGGAAACACTGTGTGTGCCATGGGTCTCCTGTGTGCACAAAAGCTCTCGCCAGTGCCTGAGGTGCAGGGAGTCCTCTTTGGACCCAGAGCCATGCTCTAGGCAGGCCTCCCGTGCTGGGAGAGCCTCCACTTCCCCAACTGTCCAACTGCCTCAGGAACACACTTCGAGGGAGTGGGGCTCTGACAGGCAGAAGGGCCCGAGTGAGGAACGTGGATGGCAGGCCAAAGCCACTGTGCTGAGCAGTCCCCCTGCAAGTCCGAGCTGAAGGCTCTGTGCACCAGGCTCAAGCTGGAATGAGCCTGGAGCCTGGCCTCCAGTCCCAGGCTTGGCCTGGGCACTGCTAGGGCGGGCCCCAGCCCAGGCTCAGCCAGGCCTCCCGAGGGCCCGGGCTGGCCTAGGCCCCTGCCAGCCAGCAGGGCCTCGACAGAGCACAGTTCATTCGAGTAGGCCCCAGGGGGTTGCCTGGGTGTCTCCTGCACTGCTGGGAAGCTGCAGGTCCGGAGGCTGTGTGTGCACGTGGCCACTGGGGCCTGAGCACAAGACAGGCATGACCCCACTTGCAAGCAGGACTCCTGCCACCTCTTCGCTGCCTGCCACACCCCCTTGCTGCCTGCCCTGTCTTCACTGCTGGCAGGCCTCTGTGTGCCCAGGCCAGTCTAGGCCAAGGAAACAAGGGGCTTGCTCTCCCCTTGCTAGGAGCTCCTCCTCCAGCACTCTGGCCCAGGGGACACACGCCCCTGGACCAGCAGCCTGCAAGGAAGCTGCAGCTGAGCCATGCCCAAAGGCCTGCAGCACCTGGCAGGGAGCCCTCTGCTATGGACAGCTTTCCCACTGCAAAGCCTTGGAGGAGTTCGTGGATGCCGGGGCCTGCAGCGTTTTCCGTCGGAGAGCACTGGGGGCCCAAAGCCTCCCCTGTGGCTTCCGAGCACTTTCCCACCCACAGGCCCTTGGCACCCACTCTGCTGCCAGAGGCAAGTCCTCAGCAGGACTCTCGAGCTTGTGCAGCCAGAGTGCCTCCTGCTTGCAAATGTCCTCAGGACCTCCTTTGGAGTGAGGCCTCTCCTCCCATGCTGGTCAGCCAGCAGATGGTGCCATCGCTCCACCCAAAACCTCTCTGCTTTGCCTTCAGCCCTGGCTCGCCCTGCGGAGCTCTCTCTGCCTCAAGCAGCAACTCCAGTGTGCATCCAGCCTACAGAAAGCAGAGTGCCTTTGCCTGAGCACTGCTGTGCTGGGGCAGCACCCTGAAGGCCTCCTAGGGCCTTCTCTCCCCTAAGCCAGTCGTGCCACCCAGCCCATGCGGGGAGCAACGTTCCCCCTTGGCAGGGCTCCGCGTGTGGCCTGGGTGTGGTTCCATGGCTGGGAAAGGGCAGATCCTGAAGCTGGGTGCCCACCTGGGAATGGGGCCCGGGGGGCAGAGCCGGCATGCCCTGGTTGGGAGGCAGGAGATCTGGGGCCTTCAAGCTGCATGCAAATCCCCTCTCTGGCTGCCCCTCTTGCTTCTTCTCTGCTGCCAAGCCTCTCACACCCCACGTGCATCTCATTGAAAGGAGGCAGGCTGCTTGCCATTCTTGGGCAGGGAATCACCCCAGGAGCCTCGTTTACCCGAAGGGGAGTGCACACGGACCCAGAGCCTCCAGAGGAGCTGCCGTCTCTCCAGCCACAAAGGCCTGGAGCCGAGTCCATGGCAGCCTGTCGCATGGAGGGCTTCTGTGGGAGAGGGCCGTGCTTCCCTGGCAGGGGCTCGTTCTCACACTGCTTTCCGTGGGGAAACACTGTGTGTGCCAAGGGTCTCCTGTGTGCACAAAAGCTCTCGCCAGTGCCTGAGGTGCAGGGAGTCCTCTTTGGACCCAGAGCCATGCTCTAGGCAGGCCTCCCGTGCTGGGAGAGCCTCCACTTCCCCAACTGTCCAACTGCCTCAGGAACACACTTCGAGGGAGTGGGGCTCTGACAGGCAGAAGGGCCCGAGTGAGGAACGTGGATGGCAGGCCAAAGCCACTGTGCTGAGCAGTCCCCCTGCAAGTCCGAGCTGAAGGCTCTGTGCACCAGGCTCAAGCTGGAATGAGCCTGTAGCCTGGCCTCCAGTCCCAGGCTTGGCCTGGGCACTGCTAGGGCGGGCCCCAGCCCAGGCTCAGCCAGGCCTCCCGAGGGCCCGGGCTGGCCTAGGCCCCTGCCAGCCAGCAGGGCCTCGACAGAGCACAGTTCATTCGAGTAGGCCCCAGGGGGTTGCCTGGGTGTCTCCTGCACTGCTGGGAAGCTGCAGGTCCGGAGGCTGTGTGTGCACGTGGCCACTGGGGCCTGAGCACAAGACAGGCATGACCCCACTTGCAAGCAGGACTCCTGCCACCTCTTCGCTGCCTGCCACACCCCCTTGCTGCCTGCCCTGTCTTCACTGCTGGCAGGCCTCTGTGTGCCCAGGCCAGTCTAGGCCAAGGAAACAAGGGGCTTGCTCTCCCCTTGCTAGGAGCTCCTCCTCCAGCACTCTGGCGCAGGGGACACACGCCCCTGGACCAGCAGCCTGCAAGGAAGCTGCAGCTGAGCCATGCCCAAAGGCCTGCAGCACCTGGCAGGGAGCCCTCTGCTATGGACAGCTTTCCCACTGCAAAGCCTTGGAGGAGTTCGTGGATGCCGGGGCCTGCAGCGTTTTGCGTCGGAGAGCACTGGGGGCCCAAAGCCTCCCCTGTGGCTTCCGAGCACTTTCCCACCCACAGGCCCTTGGCACCCACTCTGCTGCCAGAGGCAAGTCCTCAGCAGGACTCTCGAGCTTGTGCAGCCAGAGTGCCTCCTGCTTGCAAATGTCCTCAGGACCTCCTTTGGAGTGAGGCCTCTCCTCCCATGCTGGTCAGCCAGCAGATGGTGCCATCGCTCCACCCAAAACCTCTCTGCTTTGCCTTCAGCCCTGGCTCGCCCTGCGGAGCTCTCTCTGCCTCAAGCAGCAACTCCAGTGTGCATCCAGCCTACAGAAAGCAGAGTGCCTTTGCCTGAGCACTGCTGTGCTGGGGCAGCACCCTGAAGGCCTCCTAGGGCCTTCTCTCCCCTAAGCCAGTCGTGCCACCCAGCCCATGCGGGGAGCAACGTTCCCCCTTGGCAGGGCTCCGCGTGTGGCCTGGGTGTGGTTCCATGGCTGGGAAAGGGCAGATCCTGAAGCTGGGTGCCCACCTGGGAATGGGGCCCGGGGGGCAGAGCCGGCATGCCCTGGTTGGGAGGCAGGAGATCTGGGGCCTTCAAGCTGCATGCAAATCCCCTCTCTGGCTGCCCCTCTTGCTTCTTCTCTGCTGCCAAGCCTCTCACACCCCACGTGCGTCTCATTGAAAGGAGGCAGGCTGCTTGCCATTCTTGGGCAGGGAATCACCCCAGGAGCCTCGTTTACCCGAAGGGGAGTGCACACGGACCCAGAGCCTCCAGAGGAGCTGCCGTCTCTCCAGCCACAAAGGCCTGGAGCCGAGTCCATGGCAGCCTGTCGCATGGAGGGCTTCTGTGGGAGAGGGCCGTGCTTCCCTGGCAGGGGCTCGTTCTCACACTGCTTTCCGTGGGGAAACACTGTGTGTGCCAAGGGTCTCCTGTGTGCACAAAAGCTCTCGCCAGTGCCTGAGGTGCAGGGAGTCCTCTTTGGACCCAGAGCCATGCTCTAGGCAGGCCTCCCGTGCTGGGAGAGCCTCCACTTCCCCAACTGTCCAACTGCCTCAGGAACACACTTCGAGGGAGTGGGGCTCTGACAGGCAGAAGGGCCCGAGTGAGGAACGTGGATGGCAGGCCAAAGCCACTGTGCTGAGCAGTCCCCCTGCAAGTCCGAGCTGAAGGCTCTGTGCACCAGGCTCAAGCTGGAATGAGCCTGTAGCCTGGCCTCCAGTCCCAGGCTTGGCCTGGGCACTGCTAGGGCGGGCCCCAGCCCAGGCTCAGCCAGGCCTCCCGAGGGCCCGGGCTGGCCTAGGCCCCTGCCAGCCAGCAGGGCCTCGACAGAGCACAGTTCATTCGAGTAGGCCCCAGGGGGTTGCCTGGGTGTCTCCTGCACTGCTGGGAAGCTGCAGGTCCGGAGGCTGTGTGTGCACGTGGCCACTGGGGCCTGAGCACAAGACAGGCATGACCCCACTTGCAAGCAGGACTCCTGCCACCTCTTCGCTGCCTGCCACACCCCCTTGCTGCCTGCCCTGTCTTCACTGCTGGCAGGCCTCTGTGTGCCCAGGCCAGTCTAGGCCAAGGAAACAAGGGGCTTGCTCTCCCCTTGCTAGGAGCTCCTCCTCCAGCACTCTGGCCCAGGGGACACACGCCCCTGGACCAGCAGCCTGCAAGGAAGCTGCAGCTGAGCCATGCCCAAAGGCCTGCAGCACCTGGCAGGGAGCCCTCTGCTATGGACAGCTTTCCCACTGCAAAGCCTTGGAGGAGTTCGTGGATGCCGGGGCCTGCAGCGTTTTCCGTCGGAGAGCACTGGGGGCCCAAAGCCTCCCCTGTGGCTTCCGAGCACTTTCCCACCCACAGGCCCTTGGCACCCACTCTGCTGCCAGAGGCAAGTCCTCAGCAGGACTCTCGAGCTTGTGCAGCCAGAGTGCCTCCTGCTTGCAAATGTCCTCAGGACCTCCTTTGGAGTGAGGCCTCTCCTCCCATGCTGGTCAGCCAGCAGATGGTGCCATCGCTCCACCCAAAACCTCTCTGCTTTGCCTTCAGCCCTGGCTCGCCCTGCGGAGCTCTCTCTGCCTCAAGCAGCAACTCCAGTGTGCATCCAGCCTACAGAAAGCAGAGTGCCTTTGCCTGAGCACTGCTGTGCTGGGGCAGCACCCTGAAGGCCTCCTAGGGCCTTCTCTCCCCTAAGCCAGTCGTGCCACCCAGCCCATGCGGGGAGCAACGTTCCCCCTTGGCAGGGCTCCGCGTGTGGCCTGGGTGTGGTTCCATGGCTGGGAAAGGGCAGATCCTGAAGCTGGGTGCCCACCTGGGAATGGGGCCCGGGGGGCAGAGCCGGCATGCCCTGGTTGGGAGGCAGGAGATCTGGGGCCTTCAAGCTGCATGCAAATCCCCTCTCTGGCTGCCCCTCTTGCTTCTTCTCTGCTGCCAAGCCTCTCACACCCCACGTGCGTCTCATTGAAAGGAGGCAGGCTGCTTGCCATTCTTGGGCAGGGAATCACCCCAGGAGCCTCGTTTACCCGAAGGGGAGTGCACACGGACCCAGAGCCTCCAGAGGAGCTGCCGTCTCTCCAGCCACAAAGGCCTGGAGCCGAGTCCATGGCAGCCTGTCGCATGGAGGGCTTCTGTGGGAGAGGGCCGTGCTTCCCTGGCAGGGGCTCGTTCTCACACTGCTTTCCGTGGGGAAACACTGTGTGTGCCATGGGTCTCCTGTGTGCACAAAAGCTCTCGCCAGTGCCTGAGGTGCAGGGAGTCCTCTTTGGACCCAGAGCCATGCTCTAGGCAGGCCTCCCGTGCTGGGAGAGCCTCCACTTCCCCAACTGTCCAACTGCCTCAGGAACACACTTCGAGGGAGTGGGGCTCTGACAGGCAGAAGGCCCTAGTGAGGAACGTGGATGGCAGGCCAAAGCCACTGTGCTGAGCAGTCCCCCTGCAAGTCCGAGCTGAAGGCTCTGTGCACCAGGCTCAAGCTGGAATGAGCCTGGAGCCTGGCCTCCAGTCCCAGGCTTGGCCTGGGCACTGCTAGGGCGGGCCCCAGCCCAGGCTCAGCCAGGCCTCCCGAGGGCCCGGGCTGGCCTAGGCCCCTGCCAGCCAGCAGGGCCTCGACAGAGCACAGTTCATTCGAGTAGGCCCCAGGGGGTTGCCTGGGTGTCTCCTGCACTGCTGGGAAGCTGCAGGTCCGGAGGCTGTGTGTGCACGTGGCCACTGGGGCCTGAGCACAAGACAGGCATGACCCCACTTGCAAGCAGGACTCCTGCCACCTCTTCGCTGCCTGCCACACCCCCTTGCTGCCTGCCCTGTCTTCACTGCTGGCAGGCCTCTGTGTGCCCAGGCCAGTCTAGGCCAAGGAAACAAGGGGCTTGCTCTCCCCTTGCTAGGAGCTCCTCCTCCAGCACTCTGGCGCAGGGGACACACGCCCCTGGACCAGCAGCCTGCAAGGAAGCTGCAGCTGAGCCATGCCCAAAGGCCTGCAGCACCTGGCAGGGAGCCCTCTGCTATGGACAGCTTTCCCACTGCAAAGCCTTGGAGGAGTTCGTGGATGCCGGGGCCTGCAGCGTTTTGCGTCGGAGAGCACTGGGGGCCCAAAGCCTCCCCTGTGGCTTCCGAGCACTTTCCCACCCACAGGCCCTTGGCACCCACTCTGCTGCCAGAGGCAAGTCCTCAGCAGGACTCTCGAGCTTGTGCAGCCAGAGTGCCTCCTGCTTGCAAATGTCCTCAGGACCTCCTTTGGAGTGAGGCCTCTCCTCCCATGCTGGTCAGCCAGCAGATGGTGCCATCGCTCCACCCAAAACCTCTCTGCTTTGCCTTCAGCCCTGGCTCGCCCTGCGGAGCTCTCTCTGCCTCAAGCAGCAACTCCAGTGTGCATCCAGCCTACAGAAAGCAGAGTGCCTTTGCCTGAGCACTGCTGTGCTGGGGCAGCACCCTGAAGGCCTCCTAGGGCCTTCTCTCCCCTAAGCCAGTCGTGCCACCCAGCCCATGCGGGGAGCAACGTTCCCCCTTGGCAGGGCTCCGCGTGTGGCCTGGGTGTGGTTCCATGGCTGGGAAAGGGCAGATCCTGAAGCTGGGTGCCCACCTGGGAATGGGGCCCGGGGGGCAGAGCCGGCATGCCCTGGTTGGGAGGCAGGAGATCTGGGGCCTTCAAGCTGCATGCAAATCCCCTCTCTGGCTGCCCCTCTTGCTTCTTCTCTGCTGCCAAGCCTCTCACACCCCACGTGCGTCTCATTGAAAGGAGGCAGGCTGCTTGCCATTCTTGGGCAGGGAATCACCCCAGGAGCCTCGTTTACCCGAAGGGGAGTGCACACGGACCCAGAGCCTCCAGAGGAGCTGCCGTCTCTCCAGCCACAAAGGCCTGGAGCCGAGTCCATGGCAGCCTGTCGCATGGAGGGCTTCTGTGGGAGAGGGCCGTGCTTCCCTGGCAGGGGCTCGTTCTCACACTGCTTTCCGTGGGGAAACACTGTGTGTGCCAAGGGTCTCCTGTGTGCACAAAAGCTCTCGCCAGTGCCTGAGGTGCAGGGAGTCCTCTTTGGACCCAGAGCCATGCTCTAGGCAGGCCTCCCGTGCTGGGAGAGCCTCCACTTCCCCAACTGTCCAACTGCCTCAGGAACACACTTCGAGGGAGTGGGGCTCTGACAGGCAGAAGGGCCCGAGTGAGGAACGTGGATGGCAGGCCAAAGCCACTGTGCTGAGCAGTCCCCCTGCAAGTCCGAGCTGAAGGCTCTGTGCACCAGGCTCAAGCTGGAATGAGCCTGTAGCCTGGCCTCCAGTCCCAGGCTTGGCCTGGGCACTGCTAGGGCGGGCCCCAGCCCAGGCTCAGCCAGGCCTCCCGAGGGCCCGGGCTGGCCTAGGCCCCTGCCAGCCAGCAGGGCCTCGACAGAGCACAGTTCATTCGAGTAGGCCCCAGGGGGTTGCCTGGGTGTCTCCTGCACTGCTGGGAAGCTGCAGGTCCGGAGGCTGTGTGTGCACGTGGCCACTGGGGCCTGAGCACAAGACAGGCATGACCCCACTTGCAAGCAGGACTCCTGCCACCTCTTCGCTGCCTGCCACACCCCCTTGCTGCCTGCCCTGTCTTCACTGCTGGCAGGCCTCTGTGTGCCCAGGCCAGTCTAGGCCAAGGAAACAAGGGGCTTGCTCTCCCCTTGCTAGGAGCTCCTCCTCCAGCACTCTGGCCCAGGGGACACACGCCCCTGGACCAGCAGCCTGCAAGGAAGCTGCAGCTGAGCCATGCCCAAAGGCCTGCAGCACCTGGCAGGGAGCCCTCTGCTATGGACAGCTTTCCCACTGCAAAGCCTTGGAGGAGTTCGTGGATGCCGGGGCCTGCAGCGTTTTCCGTCGGAGAGCACTGGGGGCCCAAAGCCTCCCCTGTGGCTTCCGAGCACTTTCCCACCCACAGGCCCTTGGCACCCACTCTGCTGCCAGAGGCAAGTCCTCAGCAGGACTCTCGAGCTTGTGCAGCCAGAGTGCCTCCTGCTTGCAAATGTCCTCAGGACCTCCTTTGGAGTGAGGCCTCTCCTCCCATGCTGGTCAGCCAGCAGATGGTGCCATCGCTCCACCCAAAACCTCTCTGCTTTGCCTTCAGCCCTGGCTCGCCCTGCGGAGCTCTCTCTGCCTCAAGCAGCAACTCCAGTGTGCATCCAGCCTACAGAAAGCAGAGTGCCTTTGCCTGAGCACTGCTGTGCTGGGGCAGCACCCTGAAGGCCTCCTAGGGCCTTCTCTCCCCTAAGCCAGTCGTGCCACCCAGCCCATGCGGGGAGCAACGTTCCCCCTTGGCAGGGCTCCGCGTGTGGCCTGGGTGTGGTTCCATGGCTGGGAAAGGGCAGATCCTGAAGCTGGGTGCCCACCTGGGAATGGGGCCCGGGGGGCAGAGCCGGCATGCCCTGGTTGGGAGGCAGGAGATCTGGGGCCTTCAAGCTGCATGCAAATCCCCTCTCTGGCTGCCCCTCTTGCTTCTTCTCTGCTGCCAAGCCTCTCACACCCCACGTGCGTCTCATTGAAAGGAGGCAGGCTGCTTGCCATTCTTGGGCAGGGAATCACCCCAGGAGCCTCGTTTACCCGAAGGGGAGTGCACACGGACCCAGAGCCTCCAGAGGAGCTGCCGTCTCTCCAGCCACAAAGGCCTGGAGCCGAGTCCATGGCAGCCTGTCGCATGGAGGGCTTCTGTGGGAGAGGGCCGTGCTTCCCTGGCAGGGGCTCGTTCTCACACTGCTTTCCGTGGGGAAACACTGTGTGTGCCATGGGTCTCCTGTGTGCACAAAAGCTCTCGCCAGTGCCTGAGGTGCAGGGAGTCCTCTTTGGACCCAGAGCCATGCTCTAGGCAGGCCTCCCGTGCTGGGAGAGCCTCCACTTCCCCAACTGTCCAACTGCCTCAGGAACACACTTCGAGGGAGTGGGGCTCTGACAGGCAGAAGGCCCTAGTGAGGAACGTGGATGGCAGGCCAAAGCCACTGTGCTGAGCAGTCCCCCTGCAAGTCCGAGCTGAAGGCTCTGTGCACCAGGCTCAAGCTGGAATGAGCCTGGAGCCTGGCCTCCAGTCCCAGGCTTGGCCTGGGCACTGCTAGGGCGGGCCCCAGCCCAGGCTCAGCCAGGCCTCCCGAGGGCCCGGGCTGGCCTAGGCCCCTGCCAGCCAGCAGGGCCTCGACAGAGCACAGTTCATTCGAGTAGGCCCCAGGGGGTTGCCTGGGTGTCTCCTGCACTGCTGGGAAGCTGCAGGTCCGGAGGCTGTGTGTGCACGTGGCCACTGGGGCCTGAGCACAAGACAGGCCTGACCCCACTTGCAAGCAGGACTCCTGCCACCTCTTCGCTGCCTGCCACACCCCCTTGCTGCCTGCCCTGTCTTCACTGCTGGCAGGCCTCTGTGTGCCCAGGCCAGTCTAGGCCAAGGAAACAAGGGGCTTGCTCTCCCCTTGCTAGGAGCTCCTCCTCCAGCACTCTGGCCCAGGGGACACACGCCCCTGGACCAGCAGCCTGCAAGGAAGCTGCAGCTGAGCCATGCCCAAAGGCCTGCAGCACCTGGCAGGGAGCCCTCTGCTATGGACAGCTTTCCCACTGCAAAGCCTTGGAGGAGTTCGTGGATGCCGGGGCCTGCAGCGTTTTCCGTCGGAGAGCACTGGGGGCCCAAAGCCTCCCCTGTGGCTTCCGAGCACTTTCCCACCCACAGGCCCTTGGCACCCACTCTGCTGCCAGAGGCAAGTCCTCAGCAGGACTCTCGAGCTTGTGCAGCCAGAGTGCCTCCTGCTTGCAAATGTCCTCAGGACCTCCTTTGGAGTGAGGCCTCTCCTCCCATGCTGGTCAGCCAGCAGATGGTGCCATCGCTCCACCCAAAACCTCTCTGCTTTGCCTTCAGCCCTGGCTCGCCCTGCGGAGCTCTCTCTGCCTCAAGCAGCAACTCCAGTGTGCATCCAGCCTACAGAAAGCAGAGTGCCTTTGCCTGAGCACTGCTGTGCTGGGGCAGCACCCTGAAGGCCTCCTAGGGCCTTCTCTCCCCTAAGCCAGTCGTGCCACCCAGCCCATGCGGGGAGCAACGTTCCCCCTTGGCAGGGCTCCGCGTGTGGCCTGGGTGTGGTTCCATGGCTGGGAAAGGGCAGATCCTGAAGCTGGGTGCCCACCTGGGAATGGGGCCCGGGGGGCAGAGCCGGCATGCCCTGGTTGGGAGGCAGGAGATCTGGGGCCTTCAAGCTGCATGCAAATCCCCTCTCTGGCTGCCCCTCTTGCTTCTTCTCTGCTGCCAAGCCTCTCACACCCCACGTGCGTCTCATTGAAAGGAGGCAGGCTGCTTGCCATTCTTGGGCAGGGAATCACCCCAGGAGCCTCGTTTACCCGAAGGGGAGTGCACACGGACCCAGAGCCTCCAGAGGAGCTGCCGTCTCTCCAGCCACAAAGGCCTGGAGCCGAGTCCATGGCAGCCTGTCGCATGGAGGGCTTCTGTGGGAGAGGGCCGTGCTTCCCTGGCAGGGGCTCGTTCTCACACTGCTTTCCGTGGGGAAACACTGTGTGTGCCATGGGTCTCCTGTGTGCACAAAAGCTCTCGCCAGTGCCTGAGGTGCAGGGAGTCCTCTTTGGACCCAGAGCCATGCTCTAGGCAGGCCTCCCGTGCTGGGAGAGCCTCCACTTCCCCAACTGTCCAACTGCCTCAGGAACACACTTCGAGGGAGTGGGGCTCTGACAGGCAGAAGGGCCCGAGTGAGGAACGTGGATGGCAGGCCAAAGCCACTGTGCTGAGCAGTCCCCCTGCAAGTCCGAGCTGAAGGCTCTGTGCACCAGGCTCAAGCTGGAATGAGCCTGGAGCCTGGCCTCCAGTCCCAGGCTTGGCCTGGGCACTGCTAGGGCGGGCCCCAGCCCAGGCTCAGCCAGGCCTCCCGAGGGCCCGGGCTGGCCTAGGCCCCTGCCAGCCAGCAGGGCCTCGACAGAGCACAGTTCATTCGAGTAGGCCCCAGGGGGTTGCCTGGGTGTCTCCTGCACTGCTGGGAAGCTGCAGGTCCGGAGGCTGTGTGTGCACGTGGCCACTGGGGCCTGAGCACAAGACAGGCATGACCCCACTTGCAAGCAGGACTCCTGCCACCTCTTCGCTGCCTGCCACACCCCCTTGCTGCCTGCCCTGTCTTCACTGCTGGCAGGCCTCTGTGTGCCCAGGCCAGTCTAGGCCAAGGAAACAAGGGGCTTGCTCTCCCCTTGCTAGGAGCTCCTCCTCCAGCACTCTGGCCCAGGGGACACACGCCCCTGGACCAGCAGCCTGCAAGGAAGCTGCAGCTGAGCCATGCCCAAAGGCCTGCAGCACCTGGCAGGGAGCCCTCTGCTATGGACAGCTTTCCCACTGCAAAGCCTTGGAGGAGTTCGTGGATGCCGGGGCCTGCAGCGTTTTCCGTCGGAGAGCACTGGGGGCCCAAAGCCTCCCCTGTGGCTTCCGAGCACTTTCCCACCCACAGGCCCTTGGCACCCACTCTGCTGCCAGAGGCAAGTCCTCAGCAGGACTCTCGAGCTTGTGCAGCCAGAGGGCCTCCTGCTTGCAAATGTCCTCAGGACCTCCTTTGGAGTGAGGCCTCTCCTCCCATGCTGGTCAGCCAGCAGATGGTGCCATCGCTCCACCCAAAACCTCTCTGCTTTGCCTTCAGCCCTGGCTCGCCCTGCGGAGCTCTCTCTGCCTCAAGCAGCAACTCCAGTGTGCATCCAGCCTACAGAAAGCAGAGTGCCTTTGCCTGAGCACTGCTGTGCTGGGGCAGCACCCTGAAGGCCTCCTAGGGCCTTCTCTCCCCTAAGCCAGTCGTGCCACCCAGCCCATGCGGGGAGCAACGTTCCCCCTTGGCAGGGCTCCGCGTGTGGCCTGCGTGTGGTTCCATGGCTGGGAAAGGGCAGATCCTGAAGCTGGGTGCCCACCTGGGAATGGGGCCCGGGGGGCAGAGCCGGCATGCCCTGGTTGGGAGGCAGGAGATCTGGGGCCTTCAAGCTGCATGCAAATCCCCTCTCTGGCTGCCCCTCTTGCTTCTTCTCTGCTACCAAGCCTCTCACACCCCACGTGCGTCTCATTGAAAGGAGGCAGGCTGCTTGCCATTCTTGGGCAGGGAATCACCCCAGGAGCCTCGTTTACCCGAAGGGGAGTGCACACGGACCCAGAGCCTCCAGAGGAGCTGCCGTCTCTCCAGCCACAAAGGCCTGGAGCCGAGTCCATGGCAGCCTGTCGCATGGAGGGCTTCTGTGGGAGAGGGCCGTGCTTCCCTGGCAGGGGCTCGTTCTCACACTGCTTTCCGTGGGGAAACACTGTGTGTGCCATGGGTCTCCTGTGTGCACAAAAGCTCTCGCCAGTGCCTGAGGTGCAGGGAGTCCTCTTTGGACCCAGAGCCATGCTCTAGGCAGGCCTCCCGTGCTGGGAGAGCCTCCACTTCCCCAACTGTCCAACTGCCTCAGGAACACACTTCGAGGGAGTGGGGCTCTGACAGGCAGAAGGGCCCGAGTGAGGAACGTGGATGGCAGGCCAAAGCCACTGTGCTGAGCAGTCCCCCTGCAAGTCCGAGCTGAAGGCTCTGTGCACCAGGCTCAAGCTGGAATGAGCCTGGAGCCTGGCCTCCAGTCCCAGGCTTGGCCTGGGCACTGCTAGGGCGGGCCCCAGCCCAGGCTCAGCCAGGCCTCCCGAGGGCCCGGGCTGGCCTAGGCCCCTGCCAGCCAGCAGGGCCTCGACAGAGCACAGTTCATTCGAGTAGGCCCCAGGGGGTTGCCTGGGTGTCTCCTGCACTGCTGGGAAGCTGCAGGTCCGGAGGCTGTGTGTGCACGTGGCCACTGGGGCCTGAGCACAAGACAGGCATGACCCCACTTGCAAGCAGGACTCCTGCCACCTCTTCGCTGCCTGCCACACCCCCTTGCTGCCTGCCCTGTCTTCACTGCTGGCAGGCCTCTGTGTGCCCAGGCCAGTCTAGGCCAAGGAAACAAGGGGCTTGCTCTCCCCTTGCTAGGAGCTCCTCCTCCAGCACTCTGGCCCAGGGGACACACGCCCCTGGACCAGCAGCCTGCAAGGAAGCTGCAGCTGAGCCATGCCCAAAGGCCTGCAGCACCTGGCAGGGAGCCCTCTGCTATGGACAGCTTTCCCACTGCAAAGCCTTGGAGGAGTTCGTGGATGCCGGGGCCTGCAGCGTTTTCCGTCGGAGAGCACTGGGGGCCCAAAGCCTCCCCTGTGGCTTCCGAGCACTTTCCCACCCACAGGCCCTTGGCACCCACTCTGCTGCCAGAGGCAAGTCCTCAGCAGGACTCTCGAGCTTGTGCAGCCAGAGTGCCTCCTGCTTGCAAATGTCCTCAGGACCTCCTTTGGAGTGAGGCCTCTCCTCCCATGCTGGTCAGCCAGCAGATGGTGCCATCGCTCCACCCAAAACCTCTCTGCTTTGCCTTCAGCCCTGGCTCGCCCTGCGGAGCTCTCTCTGCCTCAAGCAGCAACTCCAGTGTGCATCCAGCCTACAGAAAGCAGAGTGCCTTTGCCTGAGCACTGCTGTGCTGGGGCAGCACCCTGAAGGCCTCCTAGGGCCTTCTCTCCCCTAAGCCAGTCGTGCCACCCAGCCCATGCGGGGAGCAACGTTCCCCCTTGGCAGGGCTCCGCGTGTGGCCTGGGTGTGGTTTCATGGCTGGGAAAGGGCAGATCCTGAAGCTGGGTGCCCACCTGGGAATGGGGCCCGGGGGGCAGAGCCGGCATGCCCTGGTTGGGAGGCAGGAGATCTGGGGCCTTCAAGCTGCATGCAAATCCCCTCTCTGGCTGCCCCTCTTGCTTCTTCTCTGCTGCCAAGCCTCTCACACCCCACGTGCGTCTCATTGAAAGGAGGCAGGCTGCTTGCCATTCTTGGGCAGGGAATCACCCCAGGAGCCTCGTTTACCCGAAGGGGAGTGCACACGGACCCAGAGCCTCCAGAGGAGCTGCCGTCTCTCCAGCCACAAAGGCCTGGAGCCGAGTCCATGGCAGCCTGTCGCATGGAGGGCTTCTGTGGGAGAGGGCCGTGCTTCCCTGGCAGGGGCTCGTTCTCACACTGCTTTCCGTGGGGAAACACTGTGTGTGCCAAGGGTCTCCTGTGTGCACAAAAGCTCTCGCCAGTGCCTGAGGTGCAGGGAGTCCTCTTTGGACCCAGAGCCATGCTCTAGGCAGGCCTCCCGTGCTGGGAGAGCCTCCACTTCCCCAACTGTCCAACTGCCTCAGGAACACACTTCGAGGGAGTGGGGCTCTGACAGGCAGAAGGGCCCGAGTGAGGAACGTGGATGGCAGGCCAAAGCCACTGTGCTGAGCAGTCCCCCTGCAAGTCCGAGCTGAAGGCTCTGTGCACCAGGCTCAAGCTGGAATGAGCCTGGAGCCTGGCCTCCAGTCCCAGGCTTGGCCTGGGCACTGCTAGGGCGGGCCCCAGCCCAGGCTCAGCCAGGCCTCCCGAGGGCCCGGGCTGGCCTAGGCCCCTGCCAGCCAGCAGGGCCTCGACAGAGCACAGTTCATTCGAGTAGGCCCCAGGGGGTTGCCTGGGTGTCTCCTGCACTGCTGGGAAGCTGCAGGTCCGGAGGCTGTGTGTGCACGTGGCCACTGGGGCCTGAGCACAAGACAGGCATGACCCCACTTGCAAGCAGGACTCCTGCCACCTCTTCGCTGCCTGCCACACCCCCTTGCTGCCTGCCCTGTCTTCACTGCTGGCAGGCCTCTGTGTGCCCAGGCCAGTCTAGGCCAAGGAAACAAGGGGCTTGCTCTCCCCTTGCTAGGAGCTCCTCCTCCAGCACTCTGGCCCAGGGGACACACGCCCCTGGACCAGCAGCCTGCAAGGAAGCTGCAGCTGAGCCATGCCCAAAGGCCTGCAGCACCTGGCAGGGAGCCCTCTGCTATGGACAGCTTTCCCACTGCAAAGCCTTGGAGGAGTTCGTGGATGCCGGGGCCTGCAGCGTTTTCCGTCGGAGAGCACTGGGGGCCCAAAGCCTCCCCTGTGGCTTCCGAGCACTTTCCCACCCACAGGCCCTTGGCACCCACTCTGCTGCCAGAGGCAAGTCCTCAGCAGGACTCTCGAGCTTGTGCAGCCAGAGTGCCTCCTGCTTGCAAATGTCCTCAGGACCTCCTTTGGAGTGAGGCCTCTCCTCCCATGCTGGTCAGCCAGCAGATGGTGCCATCGCTCCACCCAAAACCTCTCTGCTTTGCCTTCAGCCCTGGCTCGCCCTGCGGAGCTCTCTCTGCCTCAAGCAGCAACTCCAGTGTGCATCCAGCCTACAGAAAGCAGAGTGCCTTTGCCTGAGCACTGCTGTGCTGGGGCAGCACCCTGAAGGCCTCCTAGGGCCTTCTCTCCCCTAAGCCAGTCGTGCCACCCAGCCCATGCGGGGAGCAACGTTCCCCCTTGGCAGGGCTCCGCGTGTGGCCTGGGTGTGGTTTCATGGCTGGGAAAGGGCAGATCCTGAAGCTGGGTGCCCACCTGGGAATGGGGCCCGGGGGGCAGAGCCGGCATGCCCTGGTTGGGAGGCAGGAGATCTGGGGCCTTCAAGCTGCATGCAAATCCCCTCTCTGGCTGCCCCTCTTGCTTCTTCTCTGCTGCCAAGCCTCTCACACCCCACGTGCGTCTCATTGAAAGGAGGCAGGCTGCTTGCCATTCTTGGGCAGGGAATCACCCCAGGAGCCTCGTTTACCCGAAGGGGAGTGCACACGGACCCAGAGCCTCCAGAGGAGCTGCCGTCTCTCCAGCCACAAAGGCCTGGAGCCGAGTCCATGGCAGCCTGTCGCATGGAGGGCTTCTGTGGGAGAGGGCCGTGCTTCCCTGGCAGGGGCTCGTTCTCACACTGCTTTCCGTGGGGAAACACTGTGTGTGCCAAGGGTCTCCTGTGTGCACAAAAGCTCTCGCCAGTGCCTGAGGTGCAGGGAGTCCTCTTTGGACCCAGAGCCATGCTCTAGGCAGGCCTCCCGTGCTGGGAGAGCCTCCACTTCCCCAACTGTCCAACTGCCTCAGGAACACACTTCGAGGGAGTGGGGCTCTGACAGGCAGAAGGGCCCGAGTGAGGAACGTGGATGGCAGGCCAAAGCCACTGTGCTGAGCAGTCCCCCTGCAAGTCCGAGCTGAAGGCTCTGTGCACCAGGCTCAAGCTGGAATGAGCCTGTAGCCTGGCCTCCAGTCCCAGGCTTGGCCTGGGCACTGCTAGGGCGGGCCCCAGCCCAGGCTCAGCCAGGCCTCCCGAGGGCCCGGGCTGGCCTAGGCCCCTGCCAGCCAGCAGGGCCTCGACAGAGCACAGTTCATTCGAGTAGGCCCCAGGGGGTTGCCTGGGTGTCTCCTGCACTGCTGGGAAGCTGCAGGTCCGGAGGCTGTGTGTGCACGTGGCCACTGGGGCCTGAGCACAAGACAGGCATGACCCCACTTGCAAGCAGGACTCCTGCCACCTCTTCGCTGCCTGCCACACCCCCTTGCTGCCTGCCCTGTCTTCACTGCTGGCAGGCCTCTGTGTGCCCAGGCCAGTCTAGGCCAAGGAAACAAGGGGCTTGCTCTCCCCTTGCTAGGAGCTCCTCCTCCAGCACTCTGGCCCAGGGGACACACGCCCCTGGACCAGCAGCCTGCAAGGAAGCTGCAGCTGAGCCATGCCCAAAGGCCTGCAGCACCTGGCAGGGAGCCCTCTGCTATGGACAGCTTTCCCACTGCAAAGCCTTGGAGGAGTTCGTGGATGCCGGGGCCTGCAGCGTTTTGCGTCGGAGAGCACTGGGGGCCCAAAGCCTCCCCTGTGGCTTCCGAGCACTTTCCCACCCACAGGCCCTTGGCACCCACTCTGCTGCCAGAGGCAAGTCCTCAGCAGGACTCTCGAGCTTGTGCAGCCAGAGTGCCTCCTGCTTGCAAATGTCCTCAGGACCTCCTTTGGAGTGAGGCCTCTCCTCCCATGCTGGTCAGCCAGCAGTTGGTGCCATCGCTCCACCCAAAACCTCTCTGCTTTGCCTTCAGCCCTGGCTCGCCCTGCGGCGCTCTCTCTGCCTCAAGCAGCAACTCCAGTGTGCATCCAGCCTACAGAAAGCAGAGTGCCTTTGCCTGAGCACTGCTGTGCTGGGGCAGCACCCTGAAGGCCTCCTAGGGCCTTCTCTCCCCTAAGCCATTCGTGCCACCCAGCCCATGCGGGGAGCAACGTTCCCCCTTGGCAGGGCTCCGCGTGTGGCCTGGGTGTGGTTTCATGGCTGGGAAAGGGCAGATCCTGAAGCTGGGTGCCCACCTGGGAATGGGGCCCGGGGGGCAGAGCCGGCATGCCCTGGTTGGGAGGCAGGAGATCTGGGGCCTTCAAGCTGCATGCAAATCCCCTCTCTGGCTGCCCCTCTTGCTTCTTCTCTGCTGCCAAGCCTCTCACACCCCACGTGCGTCTCATTGAAAGGAGGCAGGCTGCTTGCCATTCTTGGGCAGGGAATCACCCCAGGAGCCTCGTTTACCCGAAGGGGAGTGCACACGGACCCAGAGCCTCCAGAGGAGCTGCCGTCTCTCCAGCCACAAAGGCCTGGAGCCGAGTCCATGGCAGCCTGTCGCATGGAGGGCTTCTGTGGGAGAGGGCCGTGCTTCCCTGGCAGGGGCTCGTTCTCACACTGCTTTCCGTGGGGAAACACTGTGTGTGCCAAGGGTCTCCTGTGTGCACAAAAGCTCTCGCCAGTGCCTGAGGTGCAGGGAGTCCTCTTTGGACCCAGAGCCATGCTCTAGGCAGGCCTCCCGTGCTGGGAGAGCCTCCACTTCCCCAACTGTCCAACTGCCTCAGGAACACACTTCGAGGGAGTGGGGCTCTGACAGGCAGAAGGGCCCGAGTGAGGAACGTGGATGGCAGGCCAAAGCCACTGTGCTGAGCAGTCCCCCTGCAAGTCCGAGCTGAAGGCTCTGTGCACCAGGCTCAAGCTGGAATGAGCCTGTAGCCTGGCCTCCAGTCCCAGGCTTGGCCTGGGCACTGCTAGGGCGGGCCCCAGCCCAGGCTCAGCCAGGCCTCCCGATGGCCCGGGCTGGCCTAGGCCCCTGCCAGCCAGCAGGGCCTCGACAGAGCACAGTTCATTCGAGTAGGCCCCAGGGGGTTGCCTGGGTGTCTCCTGCACTGCTGGGAAGCTGCAGGTCCGGAGGCTGTGTGTGCACGTGGCCACTGGGGCCTGAGCACAAGACAGGCATGACCCCACTTGCAAGCAGGACTCCTGCCACCTCTTCGCTGCCTGCCACACCCCCTTGCTGCCTGCCCTGTCTTCACTGCTGGCAGGCCTCTGTGTGCCCAGGCCAGTCTAGGCCAAGGAAACAAGGGGCTTGCTCTCCCCTTGCTAGGAGCTCCTCCTCCAGCACTCTGGCCCAGGGGACACACGCCCCTGGACCAGCAGCCTGCAAGGAAGCTGCAGCTGAGCCATGCCCAAAGGCCTGCAGCACCTGGCAGGGAGCCCTCTGCTATGGACAGCTTTCCCACTGCAAAGCCTTGGAGGAGTTCGTGGATGCCGGGGCCTGCAGCGTTTTCCGTCGGAGAGCACTGGGGGCCCAAAGCCTCCCTGTGGCTTCCGAGCACTTTCCCACCCACAGGCCCTTGGCACCCACTCTGCTGCCAGAGGCAAGTCCTCAGCAGGACTCTCGAGCTTGTGCAGCCAGAGTGCCTCCTGCTTGCAAATGTCCTCAGGACCTCCTTTGGAGTGAGGCCTCTCCTCCCATGCTGGTCAGCCAGCAGATGGTGCCATCGCTCCACCCAAAACCTCTCTGCTTTGCCTTCAGCCCTGGCTCGCCCTGCGGAGCTCTCTCTGCCTCAAGCAGCAACTCCAGTGTGCATCCAGCCTACAGAAAGCAGAGTGCCTTTGCCTGAGCACTGCTGTGCTGGGGCAGCACCCTGAAGGCCTCCTAGGGCCTTCTCTCCCCTAAGCCAGTCGTGCCACCCAGCCCATGCGGGGAGCAACGTTCCCCCTTGGCAGGGCTCCGCGTGTGGCCTGGGTGTGGTTCCATGGCTGGGAAAGGGCAGATCCTGAAGCTGGGTGCCCACCTGGGAATGGGGCCCGGGGGGCAGAGCCGGCATGCCCTGGTTGGGAGGCAGGAGATCTGGGGCCTTCAAGCTGCATGCAAATCCCCTCTCTGGCTGCCCCTCTTGCTTCTTCTCTGCTGCCAAGCCTCTCACACCCCACGTGCGTCTCATTGAAAGGAGGCAGGCTGCTTGCCATTCTTGGGCAGGGAATCACCCCAGGAGCCTCGTTTACCCGAAGGGGAGTGCACACGGACCCAGAGCCTCCAGAGGAGCTGCCGTCTCTCCAGCCACAAAGGCCTGGAGCCGAGTCCATGGCAGCCTGTCGCATGGAGGGCTTCTGTGGGAGAGGGCCGTGCTTCCCTGGCAGGGGCTCGTTCTCACACTGCTTTCCGTGGGGAAACACTGTGTGTGCCAAGGGTCTCCTGTGTGCACAAAAGCTCTCGCCAGTGCCTGAGGTGCAGGGAGTCCTCTTTGGACCCAGAGCCATGCTCTAGGCAGGCCTCCCGTGCTGGGAGAGCCTCCACTTCCCCAACTGTCCAACTGCCTCAGGAACACACTTCGAGGGAGTGGGGCTCTGACAGGCAGAAGGGCCCGAGTGAGGAACGTGGATGGCAGGCCAAAGCCACTGTGCTGAGCAGTCCCCCTGCAAGTCCGAGCTGAAGGCTCTGTGCACCAGGCTCAAGCTGGAATGAGCCTGGAGCCTGGCCTCCAGTCCCAGGCTTGGCCTGGGCACTGCTAGGGCGGGCCCCAGCCCAGGCTCAGCCAGGCCTCCCGAGGGCCCGGGCTGGCCTAGGCCCCTGCCAGCCAGCAGGGCCTCGACAGAGCACAGTTCATTCGAGTAGGCCCCAGGGGGTTGCCTGGGTGTCTCCTGCACTGCTGGGAAGCTGCAGGTCCGGAGGCTGTGTGTGCACGTGGCCACTGGGGCCTGAGCACAAGACAGGCATGACCCCACTTGCAAGCAGGACTCCTGCCACCTCTTCGCTGCCTGCCACACCCCCTTGCTGCCTGCCCTGTCTTCACTGCTGGCAGGCCTCTGTGTGCCCAGGCCAGTCTAGGCCAAGGAAACAAGGGGCTTGCTCTCCCCTTGCTAGGAGCTCCTCCTCCAGCACTCTGGCCCAGGGGACACACGCCCCTGGACCAGCAGCCTGCAAGGAAGCTGCAGCTGAGCCATGCCCAAAGGCCTGCAGCACCTGGCAGGGAGCCCTCTGCTATGGACAGCTTTCCCACTGCAAAGCCTTGGAGGAGTTCGTGGATGCCGGGGCCTGCAGCGTTTTGCGTCGGAGAGCACTGGGGGCCCAAAGCCTCCCCTGTGGCTTCCGAGCACTTTCCCACCCACAGGCCCTTGGCACCCACTCTGCTGCCAGAGGCAAGTCCTCAGCAGGACTCTCGAGCTTGTGCAGCCAGAGGGCCTCCTGCTTGCAAATGTCCTCAGGACCTCCTTTGGAGTGAGGCCTCTCCTCCCATGCTGGTCAGCCAGCAGATGGTGCCATCGCTCCACCCAAAACCTCTCTGCTTTGCCTTCAGCCCTGGCTCGCCCTGCGGAGCTCTCTCTGCCTCAAGCAGCAACTCCAGTGTGCATCCAGCCTACAGAAAGCAGAGTGCCTTTGCCTGAGCACTGCTGTGCTGGGGCAGCACCCTGAAGGCCTCCTAGGGCCTTCTCTCCCCTAAGCCAGTCGTGCCACCCAGCCCATGCGGGGAGCAACGTTCCCCCTTGGCAGGGCTCCGCGTGTGGCCTGGGTGTGGTTCCATGGCTGGGAAAGGGCAGATCCTGAAGCTGGGTGCCCACCTGGGAATGGGGCCCGGGGGGCAGAGCCGGCATGCCCTGGTTGGGAGGCAGGAGATCTGGGGCCTTCAAGCTGCATGCAAATCCCCTCTCTGGCTGCCCCTCTTGCTTCTTCTCTGCTGCCAAGCCTCTCACACCCCACGTGCGTCTCATTGAAAGGAGGCAGGCTGCTTGCCATTCTTGGGCAGGGAATCACCCCAGGAGCCTCGTTTACCCGAAGGGGAGTGCACACGGACCCAGAGCCTCCAGAGGAGCTGCCGTCTCTCCAGCCACAAAGGCCTGGAGCCGAGTCCATGGCAGCCTGTCGCATGGAGGGCTTCTGTGGGAGAGGGCCGTGCTTCCCTGGCAGGGGCTCGTTCTCACACTGCTTTCCGTGGGGAAACACTGTGTGTGCCAAGGGTCTCCTGTGTGCACAAAAGCTCTCGCCAGTGCCTGAGGTGCAGGGAGTCCTCTTTGGACCCAGAGCCATGCTCTAGGCAGGCCTCCCGTGCTAGGAGAGCCTCCACTTCCCCAACTTTCCAACTGCCTCAGGAACACACTTCGAGGGAGTGGGGCTCTGACAGGCAGAAGGGCCCGAGTGAGGAACGTGGATGGCAGGCCAAAGCCACTGTGCTGAGCAGTCCCCCTGCAAGTCCGAGCTGAAGGCTCTGTGCACCAGGCTCAAGCTGGAATGAGCCTGGAGCCTGGCCTCCAGTCCCAGGCTTGGCCTTGGCACTGCTAGGGCGGGCCACAGCCCAGGCTCAGCCAGGCCTCCCGAGGGCCCGGGCTGGCCTAGGCCCCTGCCAGCCAGCAGGGCCTCGACAGAGCACAGTTCATTCGAGTAGGCCCCAGGGGGTTGCCTGGGTGTCTCCTGCACTGCTGGGAAGCTGCAGGTCCGGAGGCTGTGTGTGCACGTGGCCACTGGGGCCTGAGCACAAGACAGGCATGACCCCACTTGCAAGCAGGACTCCTGCCACCTCTTCGCTGCCTGCCACACCCCCTTGCTGCCTGCCCTGTCTTCACTGCTGGCAGGCCTCTGTGTGCCCAGGCCAGTCTAGGCCAAGGAAACAAGGGGCTTGCTCTCCCCTTGCTAGGAGCTCCTCCTCCAGCACTCTGGCCCAGGGGACACACGCCCCTGGACCAGCAGCCTGCAAGGAAGCTGCAGCTGAGCCATGCCCAAAGGCCTGCAGCACCTGGCAGGGAGCCCTCTGCTATGGACAGCTTTCCCACTGCAAAGCCTTGGAGGAGTTCGTGGATGCCGGGGCCTGCAGCGTTTTGCGTCGGAGAGCACTGGGGGCCCAAAGCCTCCCCTGTGGCTTCCGAGCACTTTCCCACCCACAGGCCCTTGGCACCCACTCTGCTGCCAGAGGCAAGTCCTCAGCAGGACTCTCGAGCTTGTGCAGCCAGAGTGCCTCCTGCTTGCAAATGTCCTCAGGACCTCCTTTGGAGTGAGGCCTCTCCTCCCATGCTGGTCAGCCAGCAGATGGTGCCATCGCTCCACCCAAAACCTCTCTGCTTTGCCTTCAGCCCTGGCTCGCCCTGCGGAGCTCTCTCTGCCTCAAGCAGCAACTCCAGTGTGCATCCAGCCTACAGAAAGCAGAGTGCCTTTGCCTGAGCACTGCTGTGCTGGGGCAGCACCCTGAAGGCCTCCTAGGGCCTTCTCTCCCCTAAGCCAGTCGTGCCACCCAGCCCATGCGGGGAGCAACGTTCCCCCTTGGCAGGGCTCCGCGTGTGGCCTGGGTGTGGTTCCATGGCTGGGAAAGGGCAGATCCTGAAGCTGGGTGCCCACCTGGGAATGGGGCCCGGGGGGCAGAGCCGGCATGCCCTGGTTGGGAGGCAGGAGATCTGGGGCCTTCAAGCTGCATGCAAATCCCCTCTCTGGCTGCCCCTCTTGCTTCTTCTCTGTTGCCAAGCCTCTCACACCCCACGTGCGTCTCATTGAAAGGAGGCAGGCTGCTTGCCATTCTTGGGCAGGGAATCACCCCAGGAGCCTCGTTTACCCGAAGGGGAGTGCACACGGACCCAGAGCCTCCAGAGGAGCTGCCGTCTCTCCAGCCACAAAGGCCTGGAGCCGAGTCCATGGCAGCCTGTCGCATGGAGGGCTTCTGTGGGAGAGGGCCGTGCTTCCCTGGCAGGGGCTCGTTCTCACACTGCTTTCCGTGGGGAAACACTGTGTGTGCCAAGGGTCTCCTGTGTGCACAAAAGCTCTCGCCAGTGCCTGAGGTGCACGGAGTCCTCTTTGGACCCAGAGCCATGCTCTAGGCAGGCCTCCCGTGCTGGGAGAGCCTCCACTTCCCCAACTGTCCAACTGCCTCAGGAACACACGTCGAGGGAGTGGGGCTCTGACAGGCAGAAGGGCCCGAGTGAGGAACGTGGATGGCAGGCCAAAGCCACTGTGCTGAGCAGTCCCCCTGCAAGTCCGAGCTGAAGGCTCTGTGCACCAGGCTCAAGCTGGAATGAGCCTGGAGCCTGGCCTCCAGTCCCAGGCTTGGCCTGGGCACTGCTAGGGCGGGCCCCAGCCCAGGCTCAGCCAGGCCTCCCGAGGGCCCGGGCTGGCCTAGGCCCCTGCCAGCCAGCAGGGCCTCGACAGAGCACAGTTCATTCGAGTAGGCCCCAGGGGGTTGCCTGGGTGTCTCCTGCACTGCTGGGAAGCTGCAGGTCCGGAGGCTGTGTGTGCACGTGGCCACTGGGGCCTGAGCACAAGACAGGCATGACCCCACTTGCAAGCAGGACTCCTGCCACCTCTTCGCTGCCTGCCACACCCCCTTGCTGCCTGCCCTGTCTTCACTGCTGGCAGGCCTCTGTGTGCCCAGGCCAGTCTAGGCCAAGGAAACAAGGGGCTTGCTCTCCCCTTGCTAGGAGCTCCTCCTCCAGCACTCTGGCCCAGGGGACACACGCCCCTGGACCAGCAGCCTGCAAGGAAGCTGCAGCTGAGCCATGCCCAAAGGCCTGCAGCACCTGGCAGGGAGCCCTCTGCTATGGACAGCTTTCCCACTGCAAAGCCTTGGAGGAGTTCGTGGATGCCGGGGCCTGCAGCGTTTTCCGTCGGAGAGCACTGGGGGCCCAAAGCCTCCCCTGTGGCTTCCGAGCACTTTCCCACCCACAGGCCCTTGGCACCCACTCTGCTGCCAGAGGCAAGTCCTCAGCAGGACTCTCGAGCTTGTGCAGCCAGAGGGCCTCCTGCTTGCAAATGTCCTCAGGACCTCCTTTGGAGTGAGGCCTCTCCTCCCATGCTGGTCAGCCAGCAGATGGTGCCATCGCTCCACCCAAAACCTCTCTGCTTTGCCTTCAGCCCTGGCTCGCCCTGCGGAGCTCTCTCTGCCTCAAGCAGCAACTCCAGTGTGCATCCAGCCTACAGAAAGCAGAGTGCCTTTGCCTGAGCACTGCTGTGCTGGGGCAGCACCCTGAAGGCCTCCTAGGGCCTTCTCTCCCCTAAGCCAGTCGTGCCACCCAGCCCATGCGGGGAGCAACGTTCCCCCTTGGCAGGGCTCCGCGTGTGGCCTGGGTGTGGTTCCATGGCTGGGAAAGGGCAGATCCTGAAGCTGGGTGCCCACCTGGGAATGGGGCCCGGGGGGCAGAGCCGGCATGCCCTGGTTGGGAGGCAGGAGATCTGGGGCCTTCAAGCTGCATGCAAATCCCCTCTCTGGCTGCCCCTCTTGCTTCTTCTCTGCTGCCAAGCCTCTCACACCCCACGTGCGTCTCATTGAAAGGAGGCAGGCTGCTTGCCATTCTTGGGCAGGGAATCACCCCAGGAGCCTCGTTTACCCGAAGGGGAGTGCACACGGACCCAGAGCCTCCAGAGGAGCTGCCGTCTCTCCAGCCACAAAGGCCTGGAGCCGAGTCCATGGCAGCCTGTCGCATGGAGGGCTTCTGTGGGAGAGGGCCGTGCTTCCCTGGCAGGGGCTCGTTCTCACACTGCTTTCCGTGGGGAAACACTGTGTGTGCCAAGGGTCTCCTGTGTGCACAAAAGCTCTCGCCAGTGCCTGAGGTGCAGGGAGTCCTCTTTGGACCCAGAGCCATGCTCTAGGCAGGCCTCCCGTGCTGGGAGAGCCTCCACTTCCCCAACTGTCCAACTGCCTCAGGAACACACTTCGAGGGAGTGGGGCTCTGACAGGCAGAAGGGCCCGAGTGAGGAACGTGGATGGCAGGCCAAAGCCACTGTGCTGAGCAGTCCCCCTGCAAGTCCGAGCTGAAGGCTCTGTGCACCAGGCTCAAGCTGGAATGAGCCTGGAGCCTGGCCTCCAGTCCCAGGCTTGGCCTGGGCACTGCTAGGGCGGGCCCCAGCCCAGGCTCAGCCAGGCCTCCCGAGGGCCCGGGCTGGCCTAGGCCCCTGCCAGCCAGCAGGGCCTCGACAGAGCACAGTTCATTCGAGTAGGCCCCAGGGGGTTGCCTGGGTGTCTCCTGCACTGCTGGGAAGCTGCAGGTCCGGAGGCTGTGTGTGCACGTGGCCACTGGGGCCTGAGCACAAGACAGGCATGACCCCACTTGCAAGCAGGACTCCTGCCACCTCTTCGCTGCCTGCCACACCCCCTTGCTGCCTGCCCTGTCTTCACTGCTGGCAGGCCTCTGTGTGCCCAGGCCAGTCTAGGCCAAGGAAACAAGGGGCTTGCTCTCCCCTTGCTAGGAGCTCCTCCTCCAGCACTCTGGCCCAGGGGACACACGCCCCTGGACCAGCAGCCTGCAAGGAAGCTGCAGCTGAGCCATGCCCAAAGGCCTGCAGCACCTGGCAGGGAGCCCTCTGCTATGGACAGCTTTCCCACTGCAAAGCCTTGGAGGAGTTCGTGGATGCCGGGGCCTGCAGCGTTTTGCGTCGGAGAGCACTGGGGGCCCAAAGCCTCCCCTGTGGCTTCCGAGCACTTTCCCACCCACAGGCCCTTGGCACCCACTCTGCTGCCAGAGGCAAGTCCTCAGCAGGACTCTCGAGCTTGTGCAGCCAGAGTGCCTCCTGCTTGCAAATGTCCTCAGGACCTCCTTTGGAGTGAGGCCTCTCCTCCCATGCTGGTCAGCCAGCAGATGGTGCCATCGCTCCACCCAAAACCTCTCTGCTTTGCCTTCAGCCCTGGCTCGCCCTGCGGAGCTCTCTCTGCCTCAAGCAGCAACTCCAGTGTGCATCCAGCCTACAGAAAGCAGAGTGCCTTTGCCTGAGCACTGCTGTGCTGGGGCAGCACCCTGAAGGCCTCCTAGGGCCTTCTCTCCCCTAAGCCAGTCGTGCCACCCAGCCCATGCGGGGAGCAACGTTCCCCCTTGGCAGGGCTCCGCGTGTGGCCTGGGTGTGGTTCCATGGCTGGGAAAGGGCAGATCCTGAAGCTGGGTGCCCACCTGGGAATGGGGCCCGGGGGGCAGAGCCGGCATGCCCTGGTTGGGAGGCAGGAGATCTGGGGCCTTCAAGCTGCATGCAAATCCCCTCTCTGGCTGCCCCTCTTGCTTCTTCTCTGCTGCCAAGCCTCTCACACCCCACGTGCGTCTCATTGAAAGGAGGCAGGCTGCTTGCCATTCTTGGGCAGGGAATCACCCCAGGAGCCTCGTTTACCCGAAGGGGAGTGCACACGGACCCAGAGCCTCCAGAGGAGCTGCCGTCTCTCCAGCCACAAAGGCCTGGAGCCGAGTCCATGGCAGCCTGTCGCATGGAGGGCTTCTGTGGGAGAGGGCCGTGCTTCCCTGGCAGGGGCTCGTTCTCACACTGCTTTCCGTGGGGAAACACTGTGTGTGCCAAGGGTCTCCTGTGTGCACAAAAGCTCTCGCCAGTGCCTGAGGTGCAGGGAGTCCTCTTTGGACCCAGAGCCATGCTCTAGGCAGGCCTCCCGTGCTGGGAGAGCCTCCACTTCCCCAACTGTCCAACTGCCTCAGGAACACACTTCGAGGGAGTGGGGCTCTGACAGGCAGAAGGGCCCGAGTGAGGAACGTGGATGGCAGGCCAAAGCCACTGTGCTGAGCAGTCCCCCTGCAAGTCCGAGCTGAAGGCTCTGTGCACCAGGCTCAAGCTGGAATGAGCCTGTAGCCTGGCCTCCAGTCCCAGGCTTGGCCTGGGCACTGCTAGGGCGGGCCCCAGCCCAGGCTCAGCCAGGCCTCCCGAGGGCCCGGGCTGGCCTAGGCCCCTGCCAGCCAGCAGGGCCTCGACAGAGCACAGTTCATTCGAGTAGGCCCCAGGGGGTTGCCTGGGTGTCTCCTGCACTGCTGGGAAGCTGCAGGTCCGGAGGCTGTGTGTGCACGTGGCCACTGGGGCCTGAGCACAAGACAGGCATGACCCCACTTGCAAGCAGGACTCCTGCCACCTCTTCGCTGCCTGCCACACCCCCTTGCTGCCTGCCCTGTCTTCACTGCTGGCAGGCCTCTGTGTGCCCAGGCCAGTCTAGGCCAAGGAAACAAGGGGCTTGCTCTCCCCTTGCTAGGAGCTCCTCCTCCAGCACTCTGGCCCAGGGGACACACGCCCCTGGACCAGCAGCCTGCAAGGAAGCTGCAGCTGAGCCATGCCCAAAGGCCTGCAGCACCTGGCAGGGAGCCCTCTGCTATGGACAGCTTTCCCACTGCAAAGCCTTGGAGGAGTTCGTGGATGCCGGGGCCTGCAGCGTTTTGCGTCGGAGAGCACTGGGGGCCCAAAGCCTCCCCTGTGGCTTCCGAGCACTTTCCCACCCACAGGCCCTTGGCACCCACTCTGCTGCCAGAGGCAAGTCCTCAGCAGGACTCTCGAGCTTGTGCAGCCAGAGTGCCTCCTGCTTGCAAATGTCCTCAGGACCTCCTTTGGAGTGAGGCCTCTCCTCCCATGCTGGTCAGCCAGCAGATGGTGCCATCGCTCCACCCAAAACCTCTCTGCTTTGCCTTCAGCCCTGGCTCGCCCTGCGGAGCTCTCTCTGCCTCAAGCAGCAACTCCAGTGTGCATCCAGCCTACAGAAAGCAGAGTGCCTTTGCCTGAGCACTGCTGTGCTGGGGCAGCACCCTGAAGGCCTCCTAGGGCCTTCTCTCCCCTAAGCCAGTCGTGCCACCCAGCCCATGCGGGGAGCAACGTTCCCCCTTGGCAGGGCTCCGCGTGTGGCCTGGGTGTGGTTCCATGGCTGGGAAAGGGCAGATCCTGAAGCTGGGTGCCCACCTGGGAATGGGGCCCGGGGGGCAGAGCCGGCATGCCCTGGTTGGGAGGCAGGAGATCTGGGGCCTTCAAGCTGCATGCAAATCCCCTCTCTGGCTGCCCCTCTTGCTTCTTCTCTGCTGCCAAGCCTCTCACACCCCACGTGCGTCTCATTGAAAGGAGGCAGGCTGCTTGCCATTCTTGGGCAGGGAATCACCCCAGGAGCCTCGTTTACCCGAAGGGGAGTGCACACGGACCCAGAGCCTCCAGAGGAGCTGCCGTCTCTCCAGCCACAAAGGCCTGGAGCCGAGTCCATGGCAGCCTGTCGCATGGAGGGCTTCTGTGGGAGAGGGCCGTGCTTCCCTGGCAGGGGCTCGTTCTCACACTGCTTTCCGTGGGGAAACACTGTGTGTGCCAAGGGTCTCCTGTGTGCACAAAAGCTCTCGCCAGTGCCTGAGGTGCAGGGAGTCCTCTTTGGACCCAGAGCCATGCTCTAGGCAGGCCTCCCGTGCTGGGAGAGCCTCCACTTCCCCAACTGTCCAACTGCCTCAGGAACACACTTCGAGGGAGTGGGGCTCTGACAGGCAGAAGGGCCCGAGTGAGGAACGTGGATGGCAGGCCAAAGCCACTGTGCTGAGCAGTCCCCCTGCAAGTCCGAGCTGAAGGCTCTGTGCACCAGGCTCAAGCTGGAATGAGCCTGTAGCCTGGCCTCCAGTCCCAGGCTTGGCCTGGGCACTGCTAGGGCGGGCCCCAGCCCAGGCTCAGCCAGGCCTCCCGAGGGCCCGGGCTGGCCTAGGCCCCTGCCAGCCAGCAGGGCCTCGACAGAGCACAGTTCATTCGAGTAGGCCCCAGGGGGTTGCCTGTGTGTCTCCTGCACTGCTGGGAAGCTGCAGGTCCGGAGGCTGTGTGTGCACGTGGCCACTGGGGCCTGAGCACAAGACAGGCATGACCCCACTTGCAAGCAGGACTCCTGCCACCTCTTCGCTGCCTGCCACACCCCCTTGCTGCCTGCCCTGTCTTCACTGCTGGCAGGCCTCTGTGTGCCCAGGCCAGTCTAGGCCAAGGAAACAAGGGGCTTGCTCTCCCCTTGCTAGGAGCTCCTCCTCCAGCACTCTGGCCCAGGGGACACACGCCCCTGGACCAGCAGCCTGCAAGGAAGCTGCAGCTGAGCCATGCCCAAAGGCCTGCAGCACCTGGCAGGGAGCCCTCTGCTATGGACAGCTTTCCCACTGCAAAGCCTTGGAGGAGTTCGTGGATGCCGGGGCCTGCAGCGTTTTCCATCGGAGAGCACTGGGGGCCCAAAGCCTCCCCTGTGGCTTCCGAGCACTTTCCCACCCACAGGCCCTTGGCACCCACTCTGCTGCCAGAGGCAAGTCCTCAGCAGGACTCTCGAGCTTGTGCAGCCAGAGGGCCTCCTGCTTGCAAATGTCCTCAGGACCTCCTTTGGAGTGAGGCCTCTCCTCCCATGCTGGTCAGCCAGCAGATGGTGCCATCGCTCCACCCAAAACCTCTCTGCTTTGCCTTCAGCCCTGGCTCGCCCTGCGGAGCTCTCTCTGCCTCAAGCAGCAACTCCAGTGTGCATCCAGCCTACAGAAAGCAGAGTGCCTTTGCCTGAGCACTGCTGTGCTGGGGCAGCACCCTGAAGGCCTCCTAGGGCCTTCTCTCCCCTAAGCCAGTCGTGCCACCCAGCCCATGCGGGGAGCAACGTTCCCCCTTGGCAGGGCTCCGCGTGTGGCCTGGGTGTGGTTTCATGGCTGGGAAAGGGCAGATCCTGAAGCTGGGTGCCCACCTGGGAATGGGGCCCGGGGGGCAGAGCCGGCATGCCCTGGTTGGGAGGCAGGAGATCTGGGGCCTTCAAGCTGCATGCAAATCCCCTCTCTGGCTGCCCCTCTTGCTTATTCTCTGCTGCCAAGCCTCTCACACCCCACGTGCGTCTCATTGAAAGGAGGCAGGCTGCTTGCCATTCTTGGGCAGGGAATCACCCCAGGAGCCTCGTTTACCCGAAGGGGAGTGCACACGGACCCAGAGCCTCCAGAGGAGCTGCCGTCTCTCCAGCCACAAAGGCCTGGAGCCGAGTCCATGGCAGCCTGTCGCATGGAGGGCTTCTGTGGGAGAGGGCCGTGCTTCCCTGGCAGGGGCTCGTTCTCACACTGCTTTCCGTGGGGAAACACTGTGTGTGCCAAGGGTCTCCTGTGTGCACAAAAGCTCTCGCCAGTGCCTGAGGTGCAGGGAGTCCTCTTTGGACCCAGAGCCATGCTCTAGGCAGGCCTCCCGTGCTGGGAGAGCCTCCACTTCCCCAACTGTCCAACTGCCTCAGGAACACACTTCGAGGGAGTGGGGCTCTGACAGGCAGAAGGGCCCGAGTGAGGAACGTGGATGGCAGGCCAAAGCCACTGTGCTGAGCAGTCCCCCTGCAAGTCCGAGCTGAAGGCTCTGTGCACCAGGCTCAAGCTGGAATGAGCCTGTAGCCTGGCCTCCAGTCCCAGGCTTGGCCTGGGCACTGCTAGGGCGGGCCCCAGCCCAGGCTCAGCCAGGCCTCCCGAGGGCCCGGGCTGGCCTAGGCCCCTGCCAGCCAGCAGGGCCTCGACAGAGCACAGTTCATTCGAGTAGGCCCCAGGGGGTTGCCTGGGTGTCTCCTGCACTGCTGGGAAGCTGCAGGTCCGGAGGCTGTGTGTGCACGTGGCCACTGGGGCCTGAGCACAAGACAGGCATGACCCCACTTGCAAGCAGGACTCCTGCCACCTCTTCGCTGCCTGCCACACCCCCTTGCTGCCTGCCCTGTCTTCACTGCTGGCAGGCCTCTGTGTGCCCAGGCCAGTCTAGGCCAAGGAAACAAGGGGCTTGCTCTCCCCTTGCTAGGAGCTCCTCCTCCAGCACTCTGGCCCAGGGGACACACGCCCCTGGACCAGCAGCCTGCAAGGAAGCTGCAGCTGAGCCATGCCCAAAGGCCTGCAGCAGCTGGCAGGGAGCCCTCTGCTATGGACAGCTTTCCCACTGCAAAGCCTTGGAGGAGTTCGTGGATGCCGGGGCCTGCAGCGTTTTGCGTCGGAGAGCACTGGGGGCCCAAAGCCTCCCCTGTGGCTTCCGAGCACTTTCCCACCCACAGGCCCTTGGCACCCACTCTGCTGCCAGAGGCAAGTCCTCAGCAGGACTCTCGAGCTTGTGCAGCCAGAGTGCCTCCTGCTTGCAAATGTCCTCAGGACCTCCTTTGGAGTGAGGCCTCTCCTCCCATGCTGGTCAGCCAGCAGATGGTGCCATCGCTCCACCCAAAACCTCTCTGCTTTGCCTTCAGCCCTGGCTCGCCCTGCGGAGCTCTCTCTGCCTCAAGCAGCAACTCCAGTGTGCATCCAGCCTACAGAAAGCAGAGTGCCTTTGCCTGAGCACTGCTGTGCTGGGGCAGCACCCTGAAGGCCTCCTAGGGCCTTCTCTCCCCTAAGCCAGTCGTGCCACCCAGCCCATGCGGGGAGCAACGTTCCCCCTTGGCAGGGCTCCGCGTGTGGCCTGGGTGTGGTTCCATGGCTGGGAAAGGGCAGATCCTGAAGCTGGGTGCCCACCTGGGAATGGGGCCCGGGGGGCAGAGCCGGCATGCCCTGGTTGGGAGGCAGGAGATCTGGGGCCTTCAAGCTGCATGCAAATCCCCTCTCTGGCTGCCCCTCTTGCTTCTTCTCTGCTGCCAAGCCTCTCACACCCCACGTGCGTCTCATTGAAAGGAGGCAGGCTGCTTGCCATTCTTGGGCAGGGAATCACCCCAGGAGCCTCGTTTACCCGAAGGGGAGTGCACACGGACCCAGAGCCTCCAGAGGAGCTGCCGTCTCTCCAGCCACAAAGGCCTGGAGCCGAGTCCATGGCAGCCTGTCGCATGGAGGGCTTCTGTGGGAGAGGGCCGTGCTTCCCTGGCAGGGGCTCGTTCTCACACTGCTTTCCGTGGGGAAACACTGTGTGTGCCAAGGGTCTCCTGTGTGCACAAAAGCTCTCACCAGTGCCTGAGGTGCAGGGAGTCCTCTTTGGACCCAGAGCCATGCTCTAGGCAGGCCTCCCGTGCTGGGAGAGCCTCCACTTCCCCAACTGTCCAACTGCCTCAGGAACACACTTCGAGGGAGTGGGGCTCTGACAGGCAGAAGGGCCCGAGTGAGGAACGTGGATGGCAGGCCAAAGCCACTGTGCTGAGCAGTCCCCCTGCAAGTCCGAGCTGAAGGCTCTGTGCACCAGGCTCAAGCTGGAATGAGCCTGTAGCCTGGCCTCCAGTCCCAGGCTTGGCCTGGGCACTGCTAGGGCGGGCCCCAGCCCAGGCTCAGCCAGGCCTCCCGAGGGCCCGGGCTGGCCTAGGCCCCTGCCAGCCAGCAGGGCCTCGACAGAGCACAGTTCATTCGAGTAGGCCCCAGGGGGTTGCCTGGGTGTCTCCTGCACTGCTGGGAAGCTGCAGGTCCGGAGGCTGTGTGTGCACGTGGCCACTGGGGCCTGAGCACAAGACAGGCATGACCCCACTTGCAAGCAGGACTCCTGCCACCTCTTCGCTGCCTGCCACACCCCCTTGCTGCCTGCCCTGTCTTCACTGCTGGCAGGCCTCTGTGTGCCCAGGCCAGTCTAGGCCAAGGAAACAAGGGGCTTGCTCTCCCCTTGCTAGGAGCTCCTCCTCCAGCACTCTGGCCCAGGGGACACACGCCCCTGGACCAGCAGCCTGCAAGGAAGCTGCAGCTGAGCCATGCCCAAAGGCCTGCAGCACCTGGCAGGGAGCCCTCTGCTATGGACAGCTTTCCCACTGCAAAGCCTTGGAGGAGTTCGTGGATGCCGGGGCCTGCAGCGTTTTCCGTCGGAGAGCACTGGGGGCCCAAAGCCTCCCCTGTGGCTTCCGAGCACTTTCCCACCCACAGGCCCTTGGCACCCACTCTGCTGCCAGAGGCAAGTCCTCAGCAGGACTCTCGAGCTTGTGCAGCCAGAGTGCCTCCTGCTTGCAAATGTCCTCAGGACCTCCTTTGGAGTGAGGCCTCTCCTCCCATGCTGGTCAGCCAGCAGATGGTGCCATCGCTCCACCCAAAACCTCTCTGCTTTGCCTTCAGCCCTGGCTCGCCCTGCGGAGCTCTCTCTGCCTCAAGCAGCAACTCCAGTGTGCATCCAGCCTACAGAAAGCAGAGTGCCTTTGCCTGAGCACTGCTGTGCTGGGGCAGCACCCTGAAGGCCTCCTAGGGCCTTCTCTCCCCTAAGCCAGTCGTGCCACCCAGCCCATGCGGGGAGCAACGTTCCCCCTTGGCAGGGCTCCGCGTGTGGCCTGGGTGTGGTTTCATGGCTGGGAAAGGGCAGATCCTGAAGCTGGGTGCCCACCTGGGAATGGGGCCCGGGGGGCAGAGCCGGCATGCCCTGGTTGGGAGGCAGGAGATCTGGGGCCTTCAAGCTGCATGCAAATCCCCTCTCTGGCTGCCCCTCTTGCTTCTTCTCTGCTGCCAAGCCTCTCACACCCCACGTGCGTCTCATTGAAAGGAGGCAGGCTGCTTGCCATTCTTGGGCAGGGAATCACCCCAGGAGCCTCGTTTACCCGAAGGGGAGTGCACACGGACCCAGAGCCTCCAGAGGAGCTGCCGTCTCTCCAGCCACAAAGGCCTGGAGCCGAGTCCATGGCAGCCTGTCGCATGGAGGGCTTCTGTGGGAGAGGGCCGTGCTTCCCTGGCAGGGGCTCGTTCTCACACTGCTTTCCGTGGGGAAACACTGTGTGTGCCAAGGGTCTCCTGTGTGCACAAAAGCTCTCGCCAGTGCCTGAGGTGCAGGGAGTCCTCTTTGGACCCAGAGCCATGCTCTAGGCAGGCCTCCCGTGCTGGGAGAGCCTCCACTTCCCCAACTGTCCAACTGCCTCAGGAACACACTTCGAGGGAGTGGGGCTCTGACAGGCAGAAGGGCCCGAGTGAGGAACGTGGATGGCAGGCCAAAGCCACTGTGCTGAGCAGTCCCCCTGCAAGTCCGAGCTGAAGGCTCTGTGCACCAGGCTCAAGCTGGAATGAGCCTGGAGCCTGGCCTCCAGTCCCAGGCTTGGCCTGGGCACTGCTAGGGCGGGCCCCAGCCCAGGCTCAGCCAGGCCTCCCGAGGGCCCGGGCTGGCCTAGGCCCCTGCCAGCCAGCAGGGCCTCGACAGAGCACAGTTCATTCGAGTAGGCCCCAGGGGGTTGCCTGGGTGTCTCCTGCACTGCTGGGAAGCTGCAGGTCCGGAGGCTGTGTGTGCACGTGGCCACTGGGGCCTGAGCACAAGACAGGCATGACCCCACTTGCAAGCAGGACTCCTGCCACCTCTTCGCTGCCTGCCACACCCCCTTGCTGCCTGCCCTGTCTTCACTGCTGGCAGGCCTCTGTGTGCCCAGGCCAGTCTAGGCCAAGGAAACAAGGGGCTTGCTCTCCCCTTGCTAGGAGCTCCTCCTCCAGCACTCTGGCCCAGGGGACACACGCCCCTGGACCAGCAGCCTGCAAGGAAGCTGCAGCTGAGCCATGCCCAAAGGCCTGCAGCACCTGGCAGGGAGCCCTCTGCTATGGACAGCTTTCCCACTGCAAAGCCTTGGAGGAGTTCGTGGATGCCGGGGCCTGCAGCGTTTTGCGTCGGAGAGCACTGGGGGCCCAAAGCCTCCCCTGTGGCTTCCGAGCACTTTCCCACCCACAGGCCCTTGGCACCCACTCTGCTGCCAGAGGCAAGTCCTCAGCAGGACTCTCGAGCTTGTGCAGCCAGAGTGCCTCCTGCTTGCAAATGTCCTCAGGACCTCCTTTGGAGTGAGGCCTCTCCTCCCATGCTGGTCAGCCAGCAGTTGGTGCCATCGCTCCACCCAAAACCTCTCTGCTTTGCCTTCAGCCCTGGCTCGCCCTGCGGCGCTCTCTCTGCCTCAAGCAGCAACTCCAGTGTGCATCCAGCCTACAGAAAGCAGAGTGCCTTTGCCTGAGCACTGCTGTGCTGGGGCAGCACCCTGAAGGCCTCCTAGGGCCTTCTCTCCCCTAAGCCAGTCGTGCCACCCAGCCCATGCGGGGAGCAACGTTCCCCCTTGGCAGGGCTCCGCGTGTGGCCTGGGTGTGGTTTCATGGCTGGGAAAGGGCAGATCCTGAAGCTGGGTGCCCACCTGGGAATGGGGCCCGGGGGGCAGAGCCGGCATGCCCTGGTTGGGAGGCAGGAGATCTGGGGCCTTCAAGCTGCATGCAAATCCCCTCTCTGGCTGCCCCTCTTGCTTCTTCTCTGCTGCCAAGCCTCTCACACCCCACGTGCGTCTCATTGAAAGGAGGCAGGCTGCTTGCCATTCTTGGGCAGGGAATCACCCCAGGAGCCTCGTTTACCCGAAGGGGAGTGCACACGGACCCAGAGCCTCCAGAGGAGCTGCCGTCTCTCCAGCCACAAAGGCCTGGAGCCGAGTCCATGGCAGCCTGTCGCATGGAGGGCTTCTGTGGGAGAGGGCCGTGCTTCCCTGGCAGGGGCTCGTTCTCACACTGCTTTCCGTGGGGAAACACTGTGTGTGCCAAGGGTCTCCTGTGTGCACAAAAGCTCTCGCCAGTGCCTGAGGTGCAGGGAGTCCTCTTTGGACCCAGAGCCATGCTCTAGGCAGGCCTCCCGTGCTGGGAGAGCCTCCACTTCCCCAACTGTCCAACTGCCTCAGGAACACACTTCGAGGGAGTGGGGCTCTGACAGGCAGAAGGGCCCGAGTGAGGAACGTGGATGGCAGGCCAAAGCCACTGTGCTGAGCAGTCCCCCTGCAAGTCCGAGCTGAAGGCTCTGTGCACCAGGCTCAAGCTGGAATGAGCCTGGAGCCTGGCCTCCAGTCCCAGGCTTGGCCTGGGCACTGCTAGGGCGGGCCCCAGCCCAGGCTCAGCCAGGCCTCCCGAGGGCCCGGGCTGGCCTAGGCCCCTGCCAGCCAGCAGGGCCTCGACAGAGCACAGTTCATTCGAGTAGGCCCCAGGGGGTTGCCTGGGTGTCTCCTGCACTGCTGGGAAGCTGCAGGTCCGGAGGCTGTGTGTGCACGTGGCCACTGGGGCCTGAGCACAAGACAGGCATGACCCCACTTGCAAGCAGGACTCCTGCCACCTCTTCGCTGCCTGCCACACCCCCTTGCTGCCTGCCCTGTCTTCACTGCTGGCAGGCCTCTGTGTGCCCAGGCCAGTCTAGGCCAAGGAAACAAGGGGCTTGCTCTCCCCTTGCTAGGAGCTCCTCCTCCAGCACTCTGGCCCAGGGGACACACGCCCCTGGACCAGCAGCCTGCAAGGAAGCTGCAGCTGAGCCATGCCCAAAGGCCTGCAGCACCTGGCAGGGAGCCCTCTGCTATGGACAGCTTTCCCACTGCAAAGCCTTGGAGGAGTTCGTGGATGCCGGGGCCTGCAGCGTTTTGCGTCGGAGAGCACTGGGGGCCCAAAGCCTCCCCTGTGGCTTCCGAGCACTTTCCCACCCACAGGCCCTTGGCACCCACTCTGCTGCCAGAGGCAAGTCCTCAGCAGGACTCTCGAGCTTGTGCAGCCAGAGTGCCTCCTGCTTGCAAATGTCCTCAGGACCTCCTTTGGAGTGAGGCCTCTCCTCCCATGCTGGTCAGCCAGCAGATGGTGCCATCGCTCCACCCAAAACCTCTCTGCTTTGCCTTCAGCCCTGGCTCGCCCTGCGGAGCTCTCTCTGCCTCAAGCAGCAACTCCAGTGTGCATCCAGCCTACAGAAAGCAGAGTGCCTTTGCCTGAGCACTGCTGTGCTGGGGCAGCACCCTGAAGGCCTCCTAGGGCCTTCTCTCCCCTAAGCCAGTCGTGCCACCCAGCCCATGCGGGGAGCAACGTTCCCCCTTGGCAGGGCTCCGCGTGTGGCCTGGGTGTGGTTCCATGGCTGGGAAAGGGCAGATCCTGAAGCTGGGTGCCCACCTGGGAATGGGGCCCGGGGGGCAGAGCCGGCATGCCCTGGTTGGGAGGCAGGAGATCTGGGGCCTTCAAGCTGCATGCAAATCCCCTCTCTGGCTGCCCCTCTTGCTTCTTCTCTGCTGCCAAGCCTCTCACACCCCACGTGCGTCTCATTGAAAGGAGGCAGGCTGCTTGCCATTCTTGGGCAGGGAATCACCCCAGGAGCCTCGTTTACCCGAAGGGGAGTGCACACGGACCCAGAGCCTCCAGAGGAGCTGCCGTCTCTCCAGCCACAAAGGCCTGGAGCCGAGTCCATGGCAGCCTGTCGCATGGAGGGCTTCTGTGGGAGAGGGCCGTGCTTCCCTGGCAGGGGCTCGTTCTCACACTGCTTTCCGTGGGGAAACACTGTGTGTGCCAAGGGTCTCCTGTGTGCACAAAAGCTCTCGCCAGTGCCTGAGGTGCAGGGAGTCCTCTTTGGACCCAGAGCCATGCTCTAGGCAGGCCTCCCGTGCTGGGAGAGCCTCCACTTCCCCAACTGTCCAACTGCCTCAGGAACACACTTCGAGGGAGTGGGGCTCTGACAGGCAGAAGGGCCCGAGTGAGGAACGTGGATGGCAGGCCAAAGCCACTGTGCTGAGCAGTCCCCCTGCAAGTCCGAGCTGAAGGCTCTGTGCACCAGGCTCAAGCTGGAATGAGCCTGTAGCCTGGCCTCCAGTCCCAGGCTTGGCCTGGGCACTGCTAGGGCGGGCCCCAGCCCAGGCTCAGCCAGGCCTCCCGAGGGCCCGGGCTGGCCTAGGCCCCTGCCAGCCAGCAGGGCCTCGACAGAGCACAGTTCATTCGAGTAGGCCCCAGGGGGTTGCCTGGGTGTCTCCTGCACTGCTGGGAAGCTGCAGGTCCGGAGGCTGTGTGTGCACGTGGCCACTGGGGCCTGAGCACAAGACAGGCATGACCCCACTTGCAAGCAGGACTCCTGCCACCTCTTCGCTGCCTGCCACACCCCCTTGCTGCCTGCCCTGTCTTCACTGCTGGCAGGCCTCTGTGTGCCCAGGCCAGTCTAGGCCAAGGAAACAAGGGGCTTGCTCTCCCCTTGCTAGGAGCTCCTCCTCCAGCACTCTGGCCCAGGGGACACACGCCCCTGGACCAGCAGCCTGCAAGGAAGCTGCAGCTGAGCCATGCCCAAAGGCCTGCAGCACCGGGCAGGGAGCCCTCTGCTATGGACAGCTTTCCCACTGCAAAGCCTTGGAGGAGTTCGTGGATGCCGGGGCCTGCAGCGTTTTCCGTCGGAGAGCACTGGGGGCCCAAAGCCTCCCCTGTGGCTTCCGAGCACTTTCCCACCCACAGGCCCTTGGCACCCACTCTGCTGCCAGAGGCAAGTCCTCAGCAGGACTCTCGAGCTTGTGCAGCCAGAGGGCCTCCTGCTTGCAAATGTCCTCAGGACCTCCTTTGGAGTGAGGCCTCTCCTCCCATGCTGGTCAGCCAGCAGATGGTGCCATCGCTCCACCCAAAACCTCTCTGCTTTGCCTTCAGCCCTGGCTCGCCCTGCGGAGCTCTCTCTGCCTCAAGCAGCAACTCCAGTGTGCATCCAGCCTACAGAAAGCAGAGTGCCTTTGCCTGAGCACTGCTGTGCTGGGGCAGCACCCTGAAGGCCTCCTAGGGCCTTCTCTCCCCTAAGCCAGTCGTGCCACCCAGCCCATGCGGGGAGCAACGTTCCCCCTTGGCAGGGCTCCGCGTGTGGCCTGGGTGTGGTTCCATGGCTGGGAAAGGGCAGATCCTGAAGCTGGGTGCCCACCTGGGAATGGGGCCCGGGGGGCAGAGCCGGCATGCCCTGGTTGGGAGGCAGGAGATCTGGGGCCTTCAAGCTGCATGCAAATCCCCTCTCTGGCTGCCCCTCTTGCTTCTTCTCTGCTGCCAAGCCTCTCACACCCCACGTGCGTCTCATTGAAAGGAGGCAGGCTGCTTGCCATTCTTGGGCAGGGAATCACCCCAGGAGCCTCGTTTACCCGAAGGGGAGTGCACACGGACCCAGAGCCTCCAGAGGAGCTGCCGTCTCTCCAGCCACAAAGGCCTGGAGCCGAGTCCATGGCAGCCTGTCGCATGGAGGGCTTCTGTGGGAGAGGGCCGTGCTTCCCTGGCAGGGGCTCGTTCTCACACTGCTTTCCGTGGGGAAACACTGTGTGTGCCAAGGGTCTCCTGTGTGCACAAAAGCTCTCGCCAGTGCCTGAGGTGCAGGGAGTCCTCTTTGGACCCAGAGCCATGCTCTAGGCAGGCCTCCCGTGCTGGGAGAGCCTCCACTTCCCCAACTGTCCAACTGCCTCAGGAACACACTTCGAGGGAGTGGGGCTCTGACAGGCAGAAGGGCCCGAGTGAGGAACGTGGATGGCAGGCCAAAGCCACTGTGCTGAGCAGTCCCCCTGCAAGTCCGAGCTGAAGGCTCTGTGCACCAGGCTCAAGCTGGAATGAGCCTGTAGCCTGGCCTCCAGTCCCAGGCTTGGCCTGGGCACTGCTAGGGCGGGCCCCAGCCCAGGCTCAGCCAGGCCTCCCGAGGGCCCGGGCTGGCCTAGGCCCCTGCCAGCCAGCAGGGCCTCGACAGAGCACAGTTCATTCGAGTAGGCCCCAGGGGGTTGCCTGGGTGTCTCCTGCACTGCTGGGAAGCTGCAGGTCCGGAGGCTGTGTGTGCACGTGGCCACTGGGGCCTGAGCACAAGACAGGCATGACCCCACTTGCAAGCAGGACTCCTGCCACCTCTTCGCTGCCTGCCACACCCCCTTGCTGCCTGCCCTGTCTTCACTGCTGGCAGGCCTCTGTGTGCCCAGGCCAGTCTAGGCCAAGGAAACAAGGGGCTTGCTCTCCCCTTGCTAGGAGCTCCTCCTCCAGCACTCTGGCCCAGGGGACACACGCCCCTGGACCAGCAGCCTGCAAGGAAGCTGCAGCTGAGCCATGCCCAAAGGCCTGCAGCACCTGGCAGGGAGCCCTCTGCTATGGACAGCTTTCCCACTGCAAAGCCTTGGAGGAGTTCGTGGATGCCGGGGCCTGCAGCGTTTTCCGTCGGAGAGCACTGGGGGCCCAAAGCCTCCCCTGTGGCTTCTGAGCACTTTCCCACCCACAGGCCCTTGGCACCCACTCTGCTGCCAGAGGCAAGTCCTCAGCAGGACTCTCGAGCTTGTGCAGCCAGAGTGCCTCCTGCTTGCAAATGTCCTCAGGACCTCCTTTGGAGTGAGGCCTCTCCTCCCATGCTGGTCAGCCAGCAGTTGGTGCCATCGCTCCACCCAAAACCTCTCTGCTTTGCCTTCAGCCCTGGCTCGCCCTGCGGCGCTCTCTCTGCCTCAAGCAGCAACTCCAGTGTGCATCCAGCCTACAGAAAGCAGAGTGCCTTTGCCTGAGCACTGCTGTGCTGGGGCAGCACCCTGAAGGCCTCCTAGGGCCTTCTCTCCCCTAAGCCAGTCGTGCCACCCAGCCCATGCGGGGAGCAACGTTCCCCCTTGGCAGGGCTCCGCGTGTGGCCTGGGTGTGGTTTCATGGCTGGGAAAGGGCAGATCCTGAAGCTGGGTGCCCACCTGGGAATGGGGCCCGGGGGGCAGAGCCGGCATGCCCTGGTTGGGAGGCAGGAGATCTGGGGCCTTCAAGCTGCATGCAAATCCCCTCTCTGGCTGCCCCTCTTGCTTCTTCTCTGCTGCCAAGCCTCTCACACCCCACGTGCGTCTCATTGAAAGGAGGCAGGCTGCTTGCCATTCTTGGGCAGGGAATCACCCCAGGAGCCTCGTTTACCCGAAGGGGAGTGCACACGGACCCAGAGCCTCCAGAGGAGCTGCCGTCTCTCCAGCCACAAAGGCCTGGAGCCGAGTCCATGGCAGCCTGTCGCATGGAGGGCTTCTGTGGGAGAGGGCCGTGCTTCCCTGGCAGGGGCTCGTTCTCACACTGCTTTCCGTGGGGAAACACTGTGTGTGCCAAGGGTCTCCTGTGTGCACAAAAGCTCTCGCCAGTGCCTGAGGTGCAGGGAGTCCTCTTTGGACCCAGAGCCATGCTCTAGGCAGGCCTCCCGTGCTGGGAGAGCCTCCACTTCCCCAACTGTCCAACTGCCTCAGGAACACACTTCGAGGGAGTGGGGCTCTGACAGGCAGAAGGGCCCGAGTGAGGAACGTGGATGGCAGGCCAAAGCCACTGTGCTGAGCAGTCCCCCTGCAAGTCCGAGCTGAAGGCTCTGTGCACCAGGCTCAAGCTGGAATGAGCCTGTAGCCTGGCCTCCAGTCCCAGGCTTGGCCTGGGCACTGCTAGGGCGGGCCCCAGCCCAGGCTCAGCCAGGCCTCCCGAGGGCCCGGGCTGGCCTAGGCCCCTGCCAGCCAGCAGGGCCTCGACAGAGCACAGTTCATTCGAGTAGGCCCCAGGGGGTTGCCTGGGTGTCTCCTGCACTGCTGGGAAGCTGCAGGTCCGGAGGCTGTGTGTGCACGTGGCCACTGGGGCCTGAGCACAAGACAGGCATGACCCCACTTGCAAGCAGGACTCCTGCCACCTCTTCGCTGCCTGCCACACCCCCTTGCTGCCTGCCCTGTCTTCACTGCTGGCAGGCCTCTGTGTGCCCAGGCCAGTCTAGGCCAAGGAAACAAGGGGCTTGCTCTCCCCTTGCTAGGAGCTCCTCCTCCAGCACTCTGGCCCAGGGGACACACGCCCCTGGACCAGCAGCCTGCAAGGAAGCTGCAGCTGAGCCATGCCCAAAGGCCTGCAGCACCTGGCAGGGAGCCCTCTGCTATGGACAGCTTTCCCACTGCAAAGCCTTGGAGGAGTTCGTGGATGCCGGGGCCTGCAGCGTTTTGCGTCGGAGAGCACTGGGGGCCCAAAGCCTCCCCTGTGGCTTCCGAGCACTTTCCCACCCACAGGCCCTTGGCACCCACTCTGCTGCCAGAGGCAAGTCCTCAGCAGGACTCTCGAGCTTGTGCAGCCAGAGTGCCTCCTGCTTGCAAATGTCCTCAGGACCTCCTTTGGAGTGAGGCCTCTCCTCCCATGCTGGTCAGCCAGCAGATGGTGCCATCGCTCCACCCAAAACCTCTCTGCTTTGCCTTCAGCCCTGGCTCGCCCTGCGGAGCTCTCTCTGCCTCAAGCAGCAACTCCAGTGTGCATCCAGCCTACAGAAAGCAGAGTGCCTTTGCCTGAGCACTGCTGTGCTGGGGCAGCACCCTGAAGGCCTCCTAGGGCCTTCTCTCCCCTAAGCCAGTCGTGCCACCCAGCCCATGCGGGGAGCAACGTTCCCCCTTGGCAGGGCTCCGCGTGTGGCCTGGGTGTGGTTCCATGGCTGGGAAAGGGCAGATCCTGAAGCTGGGTGCCCACCTGGGAATGGGGCCCGGGGGGCAGAGCCGGCATGCCCTGGTTGGGAGGCAGGAGATCTGGGGCCTTCAAGCTGCATGCAAATCCCCTCTCTGGCTGCCCCTCTTGCTTCTTCTCTGCTGCCAAGCCTCTCACACCCCACGTGCATCTCATTGAAAGGAGGCAGGCTGCTTGCCATTCTTGGGCAGGGAATCACCCCAGGAGCCTCGTTTACCCGAAGGGGAGTGCACACGGACCCAGAACCTCCAGAGGAGCTGCCGTCTCTCCAGCCACAAAGGCCTGGAGCCGAGTCCATGGCAGCCTGTCGCATGGAGGGCTTCTGTGGGAGAGGGCCGTGCTTCCCTGGCAGGGGCTCGTTCTCACACTGCTTTCCGTGGGGAAACACTGTGTGTGCCAAGGGTCTCCTGTGTGCACAAAAGCTCTCGCCAGTGCCTGAGGTGCAGGGAGTCCTCTTTGGACCCAGAGCCATGCTCTAGGCAGGCCTCCCGTGCTGGGAGAGCCTCCACTTCCCCAACTGTCCAACTGCCTCAGGAACACACTTCGAGGGAGTGGGGCTCTGACAGGCAGAAGGGCCCGAGTGAGGAACGTGGATGGCAGGCCAAAGCCACTGTGCTGAGCAGTCCCCCTGCAAGTCCGAGCTGAAGGCTCTGTGCACCAGGCTCAAGCTGGAATGAGCCTGTAGCCTGGCCTCCAGTCCCAGGCTTGGCCTGGGCACTGCTAGGGCGGGCCCCAGCCCAGGCTCAGCCAGGCCTCCCGAGGGCCCGGGCTGGCCTAGGCCCCTGCCAGCCAGCAGGGCCTCGACAGAGCACAGTTCATTCGAGTAGGCCCCAGGGGGTTGCCTGGGTGTCTCCTGCACTGCTGGGAAGCTGCAGGTCCGGAGGCTGTGTGTGCACGTGGCCACTGGGGCCTGAGCACAAGACAGGCATGACCCCACTTGCAAGCAGGACTCCTGCCACCTCTTCGCTGCCTGCCACACCCCCTTGCTGCCTGCCCTGTCTTCACTGCTGGCAGGCCTCTGTGTGCCCAGGCCAGTCTAGGCCAAGGAAACAAGGGGCTTGCTCTCCCCTTGCTAGGAGCTCCTCCTCCAGCACTCTGGCCCAGGGGACACACGCCCCTGGACCAGCAGCCTGCAAGGAAGCTGCAGCTGAGCCATGCCCAAAGGCCTGCAGCACCTGGCAGGGAGCCCTCTGCTATGGACAGCTTTCCCACTGCAAAGCCTTGGAGGAGTTCGTGGATGCCGGGGCCTGCAGCGTTTTGCGTCGGAGAGCACTGGGGGCCCAAAGCCTCCCCTGTGGCTTCCGAGCACTTTCCCACCCACAGGCCCTTGGCACCCACTCTGCTGCCAGAGGCAAGTCCTCAGCAGGACTCTCGAGCTTGTGCAGCCAGAGTGCCTCCTGCTTGCAAATGTCCTCAGGACCTCCTTTGGAGTGAGGCCTCTCCTCCCATGCTGGTCAGCCAGCAGATGGTGCCATCGCTCCACCCAAAACCTCTCTGCTTTGCCTTCAGCCCTGGCTCGCCCTGCGGAGCTCTCTCTGCCTCAAGCAGCAACTCCAGTGTGCATCCAGCCTACAGAAAGCAGAGTGCCTTTGCCTGAGCACTGCTGTGCTGGGGCAGCACCCTGAAGGCCTCCTAGGGCCTTCTCTCCCCTAAGCCAGTCGTGCCACCCAGCCCATGCGGGGAGCAACGTTCCCCCTTGGCAGGGCTCCGCGTGTGGCCTGGGTGTGGTTCCATGGCTGGGAAAGGGCAGATCCTGAAGCTGGGTGCCCACCTGGGAATGGGGCCCGGGGGGCAGAGCCGGCATGCCCTGGTTGGGAGGCAGGAGATCTGGGGCCTTCAAGCTGCATGCAAATCCCCTCTCTGGCTGCCCCTCTTGCTTCTTCTCTGCTGCCAAGCCTCTCACACCCCACGTGCGTCTCATTGAAAGGAGGCAGGCTGCTTGCCATTCTTGGGCAGGGAATCACCCCAGGAGCCTCGTTTACCCGAAGGGGAGTGCACACGGACCCAGAGCCTCCAGAGGAGCTGCCGTCTCTCCAGCCACAAAGGCCTGGAGCCGAGTCCATGGCAGCCTGTCGCATGGAGGGCTTCTGTGGGAGAGGGCCGTGCTTCCCTGGCAGGGGCTCGTTCTCACACTGCTTTCCGTGGGGAAACACTGTGTGTGCCAAGGGTCTCCTGTGTGCACAAAAGCTCTCGCCAGTGCCTGAGGTGCAGGGAGTCCTCTTTGGACCCAGAGCCATGCTCTAGGCAGGCCTCCCGTGCTGGGAGAGCCTCCACTTCCCCAACTGTCCAACTGCCTCAGGAACACACTTCGAGGGAGTGGGGCTCTGACAGGCAGAAGGGCCCGAGTGAGGAACGTGGATGGCAGGCCAAAGCCACTGTGCTGAGCAGTCCCCCTGCAAGTCCGAGCTGAAGGCTCTGTGCACCAGGCTCAAGCTGGAATGAGCCTGTAGCCTGGCCTCCAGTCCCAGGCTTGGCCTGGGCACTGCTAGGGCGGGCCCCAGCCCAGGCTCAGCCAGGCCTCCCGAGGGCCCGGGCTGGCCTAGGCCCCTGCCAGCCAGCAGGGCCTCGACAGAGCACAGTTCATTCGAGTAGGCCCCAGGGGGTTGCCTGGGTGTCTCCTGCACTGCTGGGAAGCTGCAGGTCCGGAGGCTGTGTGTGCACGTGGCCACTGGGGCCTGAGCACAAGACAGGCATGACCCCACTTGCAAGCAGGACTCCTGCCACCTCTTCGCTGCCTGCCACACCCCCTTGCTGCCTGCCCTGTCTTCACTGCTGGCAGGCCTCTGTGTGCCCAGGCCAGTCTAGGCCAAGGAAACAAGGGGCTTGCTCTCCCCTTGCTAGGAGCTCCTCCTCCAGCACTCTGGCCCAGGGGACACACGCCCCTGGACCAGCAGCCTGCAAGGAAGCTGCAGCTGAGCCATGCCCAAAGGCCTGCAGCACCTGGCAGGGAGCCCTCTGCTATGGACAGCTTTCCCACTGCAAAGCCTTGGAGGAGTTCGTGGATGCCGGGGCCTGCAGCGTTTTGCGTCGGAGAGCACTGGGGGCCCAAAGCCTCCCCTGTGGCTTCCGAGCACTTTCCCACCCACAGGCCCTTGGCACCCACTCTGCTGCCAGAGGCAAGTCCTCAGCAGGACTCTCGAGCTTGTGCAGCCAGAGTGCCTCCTGCTTGCAAATGTCCTCAGGACCTCCTTTGGAGTGAGGCCTCTCCTCCCATGCTGGTCAGCCAGCAGATGGTGCCATCGCTCCACCCAAAACCTCTCTGCTTTGCCTTCAGCCCTGGCTCGCCCTGCGGAGCTCTCTCTGCCTCAAGCAGCAACTCCAGTGTGCATCCAGCCTACAGAAAGCAGAGTGCCTTTGCCTGAGCACTGCTGTGCTGGGGCAGCACCCTGAAGGCCTCCTAGGGCCTTCTCTCCCCTAAGCCAGTCGTGCCACCCAGCCCATGCGGGGAGCAACGTTCCCCCTTGGCAGGGCTCCGCGTGTGGCCTGGGTGTGGTTCCATGGCTGGGAAAGGGCAGATCCTGAAGCTGGGTGCCCACCTGGGAATGGGGCCCGGGGGGCAGAGCCGGCATGCCCTGGTTGGGAGGCAGGAGATCTGGGGCCTTCAAGCTGCATGCAAATCCCCTCTCTGGCTGCCCCTCTTGCTTCTTCTCTGCTGCCAAGCCTCTCACACCCCACGTGCGTCTCATTGAAAGGAGGCAGGCTGCTTGCCATTCTTGGGCAGGGAATCACCCCAGGAGCCTCGTTTACCCGAAGGGGAGTGCACACGGACCCAGAGCCTCCAGAGGAGCTGCCGTCTCTCCAGCCACAAAGGCCTGGAGCCGAGTCCATGGCAGCCTGTCGCATGGAGGGCTTCTGTGGGAGAGGGCCGTGCTTCCCTGGCAGGGGCTCGTTCTCACACTGCTTTCCGTGGGGAAACACTGTGTGTGCCATGGGTCTCCTGTGTGCACAAAAGCTCTCGCCAGTGCCTGAGGTGCAGGGAGTCCTCTTTGGACCCAGAGCCATGCTCTAGGCAGGCCTCCCGTGCTGGGAGAGCCTCCACTTCCCCAACTGTCCAACTGCCTCAGGAACACACTTCGAGGGAGTGGGGCTCTGACAGGCAGAAGGGCCCGAGTGAGGAACGTGGATGGCAGGCCAAAGCCACTGTGCTGAGCAGTCCCCCTGCAAGTCCGAGCTGAAGGCTCTGTGCACCAGGCTCAAGCTGGAATGAGCCTGTAGCCTGGCCTCCAGTCCCAGGCTTGGCCTGGGCACTGCTAGGGCGGGCCCCAGCCCAGGCTCAGCCAGGCCTCCCGAGGGCCCGGGCTGGCCTAGGCCCCTGCCAGCCAGCAGGGCCTCGACAGAGCACAGTTCATTCGAGTAGGCCCCAGGGGGTTGCCTGGGTGTCTCCTGCACTGCTGGGAAGCTGCAGGTCCGGAGGCTGTGTGTGCACGTGGCCACTGGGGCCTGAGCACAAGACAGGCATGACCCCACTTGCAAGCAGGACTCCTGCCACCTCTTCGCTGCCTGCCACACCCCCTTGCTGCCTGCCCTGTCTTCACTGCTGGCAGGCCTCTGTGTGCCCAGGCCAGTCTAGGCCAAGGAAACAAGGGGCTTGCTCTCCCCTTGCTAGGAGCTCCTCCTCCAGCACTCTGGCCCAGGGGACACACGCCCCTGGACCAGCAGCCTGCAAGGAAGCTGCAGCTGAGCCATGCCCAAAGGCCTGCAGCACCTGGCAGGGAGCCCTCTGCTATGGACAGCTTTCCCACTGCAAAGCCTTGGAGGAGTTCGTGGATGCCGGGGCCTGCAGCGTTTTCCGTCGGAGAGCACTGGGGGCCCAAAGCCTCCCCTGTGGCTTCCGAGCACTTTCCCACCCACAGGCCCTTGGCACCCACTCTGCTGCCAGAGGCAAGTCCTCAGCAGGACTCTCGAGCTTGTGCAGCCAGAGTGCCTCCTGCTTGCAAATGTCCTCAGGACCTCCTTTGGAGTGAGGCCTCTCCTCCCATGCTGGTCAGCCAGCAGATGGTGCCATCGCTCCACCCAAAACCTCTCTGCTTTGCCTTCAGCCCTGGCTCGCCCTGCGGAGCTCTCTCTGCCTCAAGCAGCAACTCCAGTGTGCATCCAGCCTACAGAAAGCAGAGTGCCTTTGCCTGAGCACTGCTGTGCTGGGGCAGCACCCTGAAGGCCTCCTAGGGCCTTCTCTCCCCTAAGCCAGTCGTGCCACCCAGCCCATGCGGGGAGCAACGTTCCCCCTTGGCAGGGCTCCGCGTGTGGCCTGGGTGTGGTTCCATGGCTGGGAAAGGGCAGATCCTGAAGCTGGGTGCCCACCTGGGAATGGGGCCCGGGGGGCAGAGCCGGCATGCCCTGGTTGGGAGGCAGGAGATCTGGGGCCTTCAAGCTGCATGCAAATCCCCTCTCTGGCTGCCCCTCTTGCTTCTTCTCTGCTGCCAAGCCTCTCACACCCCACGTGCGTCTCATTGAAAGGAGGCAGGCTGCTTGCCATTCTTGGGCAGGGAATCACCCCAGGAGCCTCGTTTACCCGAAGGGGAGTGCACACGGACCCAGAGCCTCCAGAGGAGCTGCCGTCTCTCCAGCCACAAAGGCCTGGAGCCGAGTCCATGGCAGCCTGTCGCATGGAGGGCTTCTGTGGGAGAGGGCCGTGCTTCCCTGGCAGGGGCTCGTTCTCACACTGCTTTCCGTGGGGAAACACTGTGTGTGCCATGGGTCTCCTGTGTGCACAAAAGCTCTCGCCAGTGCCTGAGGTGCAGGGAGTCCTCTTTGGACCCAGAGCCATGCTCTAGGCAGGCCTCCCGTGCTGGGAGAGCCTCCACTTCCCCAACTGTCCAACTGCCTCAGGAACACACTTCGAGGGAGTGGGGCTCTGACAGGCAGAAGGGCCCGAGTGAGGAACGTGGATGGCAGGCCAAAGCCACTGTGCTGAGCAGTCCCCCTGCAAGTCCGAGCTGAAGGCTCTGTGCACCAGGCTCAAGCTGGAATGAGCCTGGAGCCTGGCCTCCAGTCCCAGGCTTGGCCTGGGCACTGCTAGGGCGGGCCCCAGCCCAGGCTCAGCCAGGCCTCCCGAGGGCCCGGGCTGGCCTAGGCCCCTGCCAGCCAGCAGGGCCTCGACAGAGCACAGTTCATTCGAGTAGGCCCCAGGGGGTTGCCTGGGTGTCTCCTGCACTGCTGGGAAGCTGCAGGTCCGGAGGCTGTGTGTGCACGTGGCCACTGGGGCCTGAGCACAAGACAGGCATGACCCCACTTGCAAGCAGGACTCCTGCCACCTCTTCGCTGCCTGCCACACCCCCTTGCTGCCTGCCCTGTCTTCACTGCTGGCAGGCCTCTGTGTGCCCAGGCCAGTCTAGGCCAAGGAAACAAGGGGCTTGCTCTCCCCTTGCTAGGAGCTCCTCCTCCAGCACTCTGGCCCAGGGGACACACGCCCCTGGACCAGCAGCCTGCAAGGAAGCTGCAGCTGAGCCATGCCCAAAGGCCTGCAGCACCTGGCAGGGAGCCCTCTGCTATGGACAGCTTTCCCACTGCAAAGCCTTGGAGGAGTTCGTGGATGCCGGGGCCTGCAGCGTTTTCCGTCGGAGAGCACTGGGGGCCCAAAGCCTCCCCTGTGGCTTCCGAGCACTTTCCCACCCACAGGCCCTTGGCACCCACTCTGCTGCCAGAGGCAAGTCCTCAGCAGGACTCTCGAGCTTGTGCAGCCAGAGTGCCTCCTGCTTGCAAATGTCCTCAGGACCTCCTTTGGAGTGAGGCCTCTCCTCCCATGCTGGTCAGCCAGCAGATGGTGCCATCGCTCCACCCAAAACCTCTCTGCTTTGCCTTCAGCCCTGGCTCGCCCTGCGGAGCTCTCTCTGCCTCAAGCAGCAACTCCAGTGTGCATCCAGCCTACAGAAAGCAGAGTGCCTTTGCCTGAGCACTGCTGTGCTGGGGCAGCACCCTGAAGGCCTCCTAGGGCCTTCTCTCCCCTAAGCCAGTCGTGCCACCCAGCCCATGCGGGGAGCAACGTTCCCCCTTGGCAGGGCTCCGCGTGTGGCCTGGGTGTGGTTCCATGGCTGGGAAAGGGCAGATCCTGAAGCTGGGTGCCCACCTGGGAATGGGGCCCGGGGGGCAGAGCCGGCATGCCCTGGTTGGGAGGCAGGAGATCTGGGGCCTTCAAGCTGCATGCAAATCCCCTCTCTGGCTGCCCCTCTTGCTTCTTCTCTGCTGCCAAGCCTCTCACACCCCACGTGCGTCTCATTGAAAGGAGGCAGGCTGCTTGCCATTCTTGGGCAGGGAATCACCCCAGGAGCCTCGTTTACCCGAAGGGGAGTGCACACGGACCCAGAGCCTCCAGAGGAGCTGCCGTCTCTCCAGCCACAAAGGCCTGGAGCCGAGTCCATGGCAGCCTGTCGCATGGAGGGCTTCTGTGGGAGAGGGCCGTGCTTCCCTGGCAGGGGCTCGTTCTCACACTGCTTTCCGTGGGGAAACACTGTGTGTGCCAAGGGTCTCCTGTGTGCACAAAAGCTCTCGCCAGTGCCTGAGGTGCAGGGAGTCCTCTTTGGACCCAGAGCCATGCTCTAGGCAGGCCTCCCGTGCTGGGAGAGCCTCCACTTCCCCAACTGTCCAACTGCCTCAGGAACACACTTCGAGGGAGTGGGGCTCTGACAGGCAGAAGGGCCCGAGTGAGGAACGTGGATGGCAGGCCAAAGCCACTGTGCTGAGCAGTCCCCCTGCAAGTCCGAGCTGAAGGCTCTGTGCACCAGGCTCAAGCTGGAATGAGCCTGTAGCCTGGCCTCCAGTCCCAGGCTTGGCCTGGGCACTGCTAGGGCGGGCCCCAGCCCAGGCTCAGCCAGGCCTCCCGAGGGCCCGGGCTGGCCTAGGCCCCTGCCAGCCAGCAGGGCCTCGACAGAGCACAGTTCATTCGAGTAGGCCCCAGGGGGTTGCCTGGGTGTCTCCTGCACTGCTGGGAAGCTGCAGGTCCGGAGGCTGTGTGTGCACGTGGCCACTGGGGCCTGAGCACAAGACAGGCATGACCCCACTTGCAAGCAGGACTCCTGCCACCTCTTCGCTGCCTGCCACACCCCCTTGCTGCCTGCCCTGTCTTCACTGCTGGCAGGCCTCTGTGTGCCCAGGCCAGTCTAGGCCAAGGAAACAAGGGGCTTGCTCTCCCCTTGCTAGGAGCTCCTCCTCCAGCACTCTGGCCCAGGGGACACACGCCCCTGGACCAGCAGCCTGCAAGGAAGCTGCAGCTGAGCCATGCCCAAAGGCCTGCAGCACCTGGCAGGGAGCCCTCTGCTATGGACAGCTTTCCCACTGCAAAGCCTTGGAGGAGTTCGTGGATGCCGGGGCCTGCAGCGTTTTGCGTCGGAGAGCACTGGGGGCCCAAAGCCTCCCCTGTGGCTTCCGAGCACTTTCCCACCCACAGGCCCTTGGCACCCACTCTGCTGCCAGAGGCAAGTCCTCAGCAGGACTCTCGAGCTTGTGCAGCCAGAGTGCCTCCTGCTTGCAAATGTCCTCAGGACCTCCTTTGGAGTGAGGCCTCTCCTCCCATGCTGGTCAGCCAGCAGATGGTGCCATCGCTCCACCCAAAACCTCTCTGCTTTGCCTTCAGCCCTGGCTCACCCTGCGGAGCTCTCTCTGCCTCAAGCAGCAACTCCAGTGTGCATCCAGCCTACAGAAAGCAGAGTGCCTTTGCCTGAGCACTGCTGTGCTGGGGCAGCACCCTGAAGGCCTCCTAGGGCCTTCTCTCCCCTAAGCCAGTCGTGCCACCCAGCCCATGCGGGGAGCAACGTTCCCCCTTGGCAGGGCTCCGCGTGTGGCCTGGGTGTGGTTTCATGGCTGGGAAAGGGCAGATCCTGAAGCTGGGTGCCCACCTGGGAATGGGGCCCGGGGGGCAGAGCCGGCATGCCCTGGTTGGGAGGCAGGAGATCTGGGGCCTTCAAGCTGCATGCAAATCCCCTCTCTGGCTGCCCCTCTTGCTTCTTCTCTGCTGCCAAGCCTCTCACACCCCACGTGCGTCTCATTGAAAGGAGGCAGGCTGCTTGCCATTCTTGGGCAGGGAATCACCCCAGGAGCCTCGTTTACCCGAAGGGGAGTGCACACGGACCCAGAGCCTCCAGAGGAGCTGCCGTCTCTCCAGCCACAAAGGCCTGGAGCCGAGTCCATGGCAGCCTGTCGCATGGAGGGCTTCTGTGGGAGAGGGCCGTGCTTCCCTGGCAGGGGCTCGTTCTCACACTGCTTTCCGTGGGGAAACACTGTGTGTGCCAAGGGTCTCCTGTGTGCACAAAAGCTCTCGCCAGTGCCTGAGGTGCAGGGAGTCCTCTTTGGACCCAGAGCCATGCTCTAGGCAGGCCTCCCGTGCTGGGAGAGCCTCCACTTCCCCAACTGTCCAACTGCCTCAGGAACACACTTCGAGGGAGTGGGGCTCTGACAGGCAGAAGGGCCCGAGTGAGGAACGTGGATGGCAGGCCAAAGCCACTGTGCTGAGCAGTCCCCCTGCAAGTCCGAGCTGAAGGCTCTGTGCACCAGGCTCAAGCTGGAATGAGCCTGTAGCCTGGCCTCCAGTCCCAGGCTTGGCCTGGGCACTGCTAGGGCGGGCCCCAGCCCAGGCTCAGCCAGGCCTCCCGAGGGCCCGGGCTGGCCTAGGCCCCTGCCAGCCAGCAGGGCCTCGACAGAGCACAGTTCATTCGAGTAGGCCCCAGGGGGTTGCCTGTGTGTCTCCTGCACTGCTGGGAAGCTGCAGGTCCGGAGGCTGTGTGTGCACGTGGCCACTGGGGCCTGAGCACAAGACAGGCATGACCCCACTTGCAAGCAGGACTCCTGCCACCTCTTCGCTGCCTGCCACACCCCCTTGCTGCCTGCCCTGTCTTCACTGCTGGCAGGCCTCTGTGTGCCCAGGCCAGTCTAGGCCAAGGAAACAAGGGGCTTGCTCTCCCCTTGCTAGGAGCTCCTCCTCCAGCACTCTGGCCCAGGGGACACACGCCCCTGGACCAGCAGCCTGCAAGGAAGCTGCAGCTGAGCCATGCCCAAAGGCCTGCAGCACCGGGCAGGGAGCCCTCTGCTATGGACAGCTTTCCCACTGCAAAGCCTTGGAGGAGTTCGTGGATGCCGGGGCCTGCAGCGTTTTGCGTCGGAGAGCACTGGGGGCCCAAAGCCTCCCCTGTGGCTTCCGAGCACTTTCCCACCCACAGGCCCTTGGCACCCACTCTGCTGCCAGAGGCAAGTCCTCAGCAGGACTCTCGAGCTTGTGCAGCCAGAGTGCCTCCTGCTTGCAAATGTCCTCAGGACCTCCTTTGGAGTGAGGCCTCTCCTCCCATGCTGGTCAGCCAGCAGATGGTGCCATCGCTCCACCCAAAACCTCTCTGCTTTGCCTTCAGCCCTGGCTCGCCCTGCGGAGCTCTCTCTGCCTCAAGCAGCAACTCCAGTGTGCATCCAGCCTACAGAAAGCAGAGTGCCTTTGCCTGAGCACTGCTGTGCTGGGGCAGCACCCTGAAGGCCTCCTAGGGCCTTCTCTCCCCTAAGCCAGTCGTGCCACCCAGCCCATGCGGGGAGCAACGTTCCCCCTTGGCAGGGCTCCGCGTGTGGCCTGGGTGTGGTTCCATGGCTGGGAAAGGGCAGATCCTGAAGCTGGGTGCCCACCTGGGAATGGGGCCCGGGGGGCAGAGCCGGCATGCCCTGGTTGGGAGGCAGGAGATCTGGGGCCTTCAAGCTGCATGCAAATCCCCTCTCTGGCTGCCCCTCTTGCTTCTTCTCTGCTGCCAAGCCTCTCACACCCCACGTGCGTCTCATTGAAAGGAGGCAGGCTGCTTGCCATTCTTGGGCAGGGAATCACCCCAGGAGCCTCGTTTACCCGAAGGGGAGTGCACACGGACCCAGAGCCTCCAGAGGAGCTGCCGTCTCTCCAGCCACAAAGGCCTGGAGCCGAGTCCATGGCAGCCTGTCGCATGGAGGGCTTCTGTGGGAGAGGGCCGTGCTTCCCTGGCAGGGGCTCGTTCTCACACTGCTTTCCGTGGGGAAACACTGTGTGTGCCAAGGGTCTCCTGTGTGCACAAAAGCTCTCGCCAGTGCCTGAGGTGCAGGGAGTCCTCTTTGGACCCAGAGCCATGCTCTAGGCAGGCCTCCCGTGCTGGGAGAGCCTCCACTTCCCCAACTGTCCAACTGCCTCAGGAACACACTTCGAGGGAGTGGGGCTCTGACAGGCAGAAGGGCCCGAGTGAGGAACGTGGATGGCAGGCCAAAGCCACTGTGCTGAGCAGTCCCCCTGCAAGTCCGAGCTGAAGGCTCTGTGCACCAGGCTCAAGCTGGAATGAGCCTGTAGCCTGGCCTCCAGTCCCAGGCTTGGCCTGGGCACTGCTAGGGCGGGCCCCAGCCCAGGCTCAGCCAGGCCTCCCGAGGGCCCGGGCTGGCCTAGGCCCCTGCCAGCCAGCAGGGCCTCGACAGAGCACAGTTCATTCGAGTAGGCCCCAGGGGGTTGCCTGGGTGTCTCCTGCACTGCTGGGAAGCTGCAGGTCCGGAGGCTGTGTGTGCACGTGGCCACTGGGGCCTGAGCACAAGACAGGCATGACCCCACTTGCAAGCAGGACTCCTGCCACCTCTTCGCTGCCTGCCACACCCCCTTGCTGCCTGCCCTGTCTTCACTGCTGGCAGGCCTCTGTGTGCCCAGGCCAGTCTAGGCCAAGGAAACAAGGGGCTTGCTCTCCCCTTGCTAGGAGCTCCTCCTCCAGCACTCTGGCCCAGGGGACACACGCCCCTGGACCAGCAGCCTGCAAGGAAGCTGCAGCTGAGCCATGCCCAAAGGCCTGCAGCACCTGGCAGGGAGCCCTCTGCTATGGACAGCTTTCCCACTGCAAAGCCTTGGAGGAGTTCGTGGATGCCGGGGCCTGCAGCGTTTTGCGTCGGAGAGCACTGGGGGCCCAAAGCCTCCCCTGTGGCTTCCGAGCACTTTCCCACCCACAGGCCCTTGGCACCCACTCTGCTGCCAGAGGCAAGTCCTCAGCAGGACTCTCGAGCTTGTGCAGCCAGAGTGCCTCCTGCTTGCAAATGTCCTCAGGACCTCCTTTGGAGTGAGGCCTCTCCTCCCATGCTGGTCAGCCAGCAGATGGTGCCATCGCTCCACCCAAAACCTCTCTGCTTTGCCTTCAGCCCTGGCTCGCCCTGCGGAGCTCTCTCTGCCTCAAGCAGCAACTCCAGTGTGCATCCAGCCTACAGAAAGCAGAGTGCCTTTGCCTGAGCACTGCTGTGCTGGGGCAGCACCCTGAAGGCCTCCTAGGGCCTTCTCTCCCCTAAGCCAGTCGTGCCACCCAGCCCATGCGGGGAGCAACGTTCCCCCTTGGCAGGGCTCCGCGTGTGGCCTGGGTGTGGTTCCATGGCTGGGAAAGGGCAGATCCTGAAGCTGGGTGCCCACCTGGGAATGGGGCCCGGGGGGCAGAGCCGGCATGCCCTGGTTGGGAGGCAGGAGATCTGGGGCCTTCAAGCTGCATGCAAATCCCCTCTCTGGCTGCCCCTCTTGCTTCTTCTCTGCTGCCAAGCCTCTCACACCCCACGTGCGTCTCATTGAAAGGAGGCAGGCTGCTTGCCATTCTTGGGCAGGGAATCACCCCAGGAGCCTCGTTTACCCGAAGGGGAGTGCACACGGACCCAGAGCCTCCAGAGGAGCTGCCGTCTCTCCAGCCACAAAGGCCTGGAGCCGAGTCCATGGCAGCCTGTCGCATGGAGGGCTTCTGTGGGAGAGGGCCGTGCTTCCCTGGCAGGGGCTCGTTCTCACACTGCTTTCCGTGGGGAAACACTGTGTGTGCCATGGGTCTCCTGTGTGCACAAAAGCTCTCGCCAGTGCCTGAGGTGCAGGGAGTCCTCTTTGGACCCAGAGCCATGCTCTAGGCAGGCCTCCCGTGCTGGGAGAGCCTCCACTTCCCCAACTGTCCAACTGCCTCAGGAACACACTTCGAGGGAGTGGGGCTCTGACAGGCAGAAGGGCCCGAGTGAGGAACGTGGATGGCAGGCCAAAGCCACTGTGCTGAGCAGTCCCCCTGCAAGTCCGAGCTGAAGGCTCTGTGCACCAGGCTCAAGCTGGAATGAGCCTGTAGCCTGGCCTCCAGTCCCAGGCTTGGCCTGGGCACTGCTAGGGCGGGCCCCAGCCCAGGCTCAGCCAGGCCTCCCGAGGGCCCGGGCTGGCCTAGGCCCCTGCCAGCCAGCAGGGCCTCGACAGAGCACAGTTCATTCGAGTAGGCCCCAGGGGGTTGCCTGGGTGTCTCCTGCACTGCTGGGAAGCTGCAGGTCCGGAGGCTGTGTGTGCACGTGGCCACTGGGGCCTGAGCACAAGACAGGCATGACCCCACTTGCAAGCAGGACTCCTGCCACCTCTTCGCTGCCTGCCACACCCCCTTGCTGCCTGCCCTGTCTTCACTGCTGGCAGGCCTCTGTGTGCCCAGGCCAGTCTAGGCCAAGGAAACAAGGGGCTTGCTCTCCCCTTGCTAGGAGCTCCTCCTCCAGCACTCTGGCCCAGGGGACACACGCCCCTGGACCAGCAGCCTGCAAGGAAGCTGCAGCTGAGCCATGCCCAAAGGCCTGCAGCACCTGGCAGGGAGCCCTCTGCTATGGACAGCTTTCCCACTGCAAAGCCTTGGAGGAGTTCGTGGATGCCGGGGCCTGCAGCGTTTTCCGTCGGAGAGCACTGGGGGCCCAAAGCCTCCCCTGTGGCTTCCGAGCACTTTCCCACCCACAGGCCCTTGGCACCCACTCTGCTGCCAGAGGCAAGTCCTCAGCAGGACTCTCGAGCTTGTGCAGCCAGAGTGCCTCCTGCTTGCAAATGTCCTCAGGACCTCCTTTGGAGTGAGGCCTCTCCTCCCATGCTGGTCAGCCAGCAGATGGTGCCATCGCTCCACCCAAAACCTCTCTGCTTTGCCTTCAGCCCTGGCTCGCCCTGCGGAGCTCTCTCTGCCTCAAGCAGCAACTCCAGTGTGCATCCAGCCTACAGAAAGCAGAGTGCCTTTGCCTGAGCACTGCTGTGCTGGGGCAGCACCCTGAAGGCCTCCTAGGGCCTTCTCTCCCCTAAGCCAGTCGTGCCACCCAGCCCATGCGGGGAGCAACGTTCCCCCTTGGCAGGGCTCCGCGTGTGGCCTGGGTGTGGTTCCATGGCTGGGAAAGGGCAGATCCTGAAGCTGGGTGCCCACCTGGGAATGGGGCCCGGGGGGCAGAGCCGGCATGCCCTGGTTGGGAGGCAGGAGATCTGGGGCCTTCAAGCTGCATGCAAATCCCCTCTCTGGCTGCCCCTCTTGCTTCTTCTCTGCTGCCAAGCCTCTCACACCCCACGTGCGTCTCATTGAAAGGAGGCAGGCTGCTTGCCATTCTTGGGCAGGGAATCACCCCAGGAGCCTCGTTTACCCGAAGGGGAGTGCACACGGACCCAGAGCCTCCAGAGGAGCTGCCGTCTCTCCAGCCACAAAGGCCTGGAGCCGAGTCCATGGCAGCCTGTCGCATGGAGGGCTTCTGTGGGAGAGGGCCGTGCTTCCCTGGCAGGGGCTCGTTCTCACACTGCTTTCCGTGGGGAAACACTGTGTGTGCCATGGGTCTCCTGTGTGCACAAAAGCTCTCGCCAGTGCCTGAGGTGCAGGGAGTCCTCTTTGGACCCAGAGCCATGCTCTAGGCAGGCCTCCCGTGCTGGGAGAGCCTCCACTTCCCCAACTGTCCAACTGCCTCAGGAACACACTTCGAGGGAGTGGGGCTCTGACAGGCAGAAGGGCCCGAGTGAGGAACGTGGATGGCAGGCCAAAGCCACTGTGCTGAGCAGTCCCCCTGCAAGTCCGAGCTGAAGGCTCTGTGCACCAGGCTCAAGCTGGAATGAGCCTGGAGCCTGGCCTCCAGTCCCAGGCTTGGCCTGGGCACTGCTAGGGCGGGCCCCAGCCCAGGCTCAGCCAGGCCTCCCGAGGGCCCGGGCTGGCCTAGGCCCCTGCCAGCCAGCAGGGCCTCGACAGAGCACAGTTCATTCGAGTAGGCCCCAGGGGGTTGCCTGGGTGTCTCCTGCACTGCTGGGAAGCTGCAGGTCCGGAGGCTGTGTGTGCACGTGGCCACTGGGGCCTGAGCACAAGACAGGCATGACCCCACTTGCAAGCAGGACTCCTGCCACCTCTTCGCTGCCTGCCACACCCCCTTGCTGCCTGCCCTGTCTTCACTGCTGGCAGGCCTCTGTGTGCCCAGGCCAGTCTAGGCCAAGGAAACAAGGGGCTTGCTCTCCCCTTGCTAGGAGCTCCTCCTCCAGCACTCTGGCCCAGGGGACACACGCCCCTGGACCAGCAGCCTGCAAGGAAGCTGCAGCTGAGCCATGCCCAAAGGCCTGCAGCACCTGGCAGGGAGCCCTCTGCTATGGACAGCTTTCCCACTGCAAAGCCTTGGAGGAGTTCGTGGATGCCGGGGCCTGCAGCGTTTTGCGTCGGAGAGCACTGGGGGCCCAAAGCCTCCCCTGTGGCTTCCGAGCACTTTCCCACCCACAGGCCCTTGGCACCCACTCTGCTGCCAGAGGCAAGTCCTCAGCAGGACTCTCGAGCTTGTGCAGCCAGAGTGCCTCCTGCTTGCAAATGTCCTCAGGACCTCCTTTGGAGTGAGGCCTCTCCTCCCATGCTGGTCAGCCAGCAGATGGTGCCATCGCTCCACCCAAAACCTCTCTGCTTTGCCTTCAGCCCTGGCTCGCCCTGCGGAGCTCTCTCTGCCTCAAGCAGCAACTCCAGTGTGCATCCAGCCTACAGAAAGCAGAGTGCCTTTGCCTGAGCACTGCTGTGCTGGGGCAGCACCCTGAAGGCCTCCTAGGGCCTTCTCTCCCCTAAGCCAGTCGTGCCACCCAGCCCATGCGGGGAGCAACGTTCCCCCTTGGCAGGGCTCCGCGTGTGGCCTGGGTGTGGTTCCATGGCTGGGAAAGGGCAGATCCTGAAGCTGGGTGCCCACCTGGGAATGGGGCCCGGGGGGCAGAGCCGGCATGCCCTGGTTGGGAGGCAGGAGATCTGGGGCCTTCAAGCTGCATGCAAATCCCCTCTCTGGCTGCCCCTCTTGCTTCTTCTCTGCTGCCAAGCCTCTCACACCCCACGTGCGTCTCATTGAAAGGAGGCAGGCTGCTTGCCATTCTTGGGCAGGGAATCACCCCAGGAGCCTCGTTTACCCGAAGGGGAGTGCACACGGACCCAGAGCCTCCAGAGGAGCTGCCGTCTCTCCAGCCACAAAGGCCTGGAGCCGAGTCCATGGCAGCCTGTCGCATGGAGGGCTTCTGTGGGAGAGGGCCGTGCTTCCCTGGCAGGGGCTCGTTCTCACACTGCTTTCCGTGGGGAAACACTGTGTGTGCCAAGGGTCTCCTGTGTGCACAAAAGCTCTCGCCAGTGCCTGAGGTGCAGGGAGTCCTCTTTGGACCCAGAGCCATGCTCTAGGCAGGCCTCCCGTGCTGGGAGAGCCTCCACTTCCCCAACTGTCCAACTGCCTCAGGAACACACTTCGAGGGAGTGGGGCTCTGACAGGCAGAAGGGCCCGAGTGAGGAACGTGGATGGCAGGCCAAAGCCACTGTGCTGAGCAGTCCCCCTGCAAGTCCGAGCTGAAGGCTCTGTGCACCAGGCTCAAGCTGGAATGAGCCTGGAGCCTGGCCTCCAGTCCCAGGCTTGGCCTGGGCACTGCTAGGGCGGGCCCCAGCCCAGGCTCAGCCAGGCCTCCCGAGGGCCCGGGCTGGCCTAGGCCCCTGCCAGCCAGCAGGGCCTCGACAGAGCACAGTTCATTCGAGTAGGCCCCAGGGGGTTGCCTGGGTGTCTCCTGCACTGCTGGGAAGCTGCAGGTCCGGAGGCTGTGTGTGCACGTGGCCACTGGGGCCTGAGCACAAGACAGGCATGACCCCACTTGCAAGCAGGACTCCTGCCACCTCTTCGCTGCCTGCCACACCCCCTTGCTGCCTGCCCTGTCTTCACTGCTGGCAGGCCTCTGTGTGCCCAGGCCAGTCTAGGCCAAGGAAACAAGGGGCTTGCTCTCCCCTTGCTAGGAGCTCCTCCTCCAGCACTCTGGCCCAGGGGACACACGCCCCTGGACCAGCAGCCTGCAAGGAAGCTGCAGCTGAGCCATGCCCAAAGGCCTGCAGCACCTGGCAGGGAGCCCTCTGCTATGGACAGCTTTCCCACTGCAAAGCCTTGGAGGAGTTCGTGGATGCCGGGGCCTGCAGCGTTTTGCGTCGGAGAGCACTGGGGGCCCAAAGCCTCCCCTGTGGCTTCCGAGCACTTTCCCACCCACAGGCCCTTGGCACCCACTCTGCTGCCAGAGGCAAGTCCTCAGCAGGACTCTCGAGCTTGTGCAGCCAGAGTGCCTCCTGCTTGCAAATGTCCTCAGGACCTCCTTTGGAGTGAGGCCTCTCCTCCCATGCTGGTCAGCCAGCAGATGGTGCCATCGCTCCACCCAAAACCTCTCTGCTTTGCCTTCAGCCCTGGCTCGCCCTGCGGAGCTCTCTCTGCCTCAAGCAGCAACTCCAGTGTGCATCCAGCCTACAGAAAGCAGAGTGCCTTTGCCTGAGCACTGCTGTGCTGGGGCAGCACCCTGAAGGCCTCCTAGGGCCTTCTCTCCCCTAAGCCAGTCGTGCCACCCAGCCCATGCGGGGAGCAACGTTCCCCCTTGGCAGGGCTCCGCGTGTGGCCTGGGTGTGGTTTCATGGCTGGGAAAGGGCAGATCCTGAAGCTGGGTGCCCACCTGGGAATGGGGCCCGGGGGGCAGAGCCGGCATGCCCTGGTTGGGAGGCAGGAGATCTGGGGCCTTCAAGCTGCATGCAAATCCCCTCTCTGGCTGCCCCTCTTGCTTCTTCTCTGCTGCCAAGCCTCTCACACCCCACGTGCGTCTCATTGAAAGGAGGCAGGCTGCTTGCCATTCTTGGGCAGGGAATCACCCCAGGAGCCTCGTTTACCCGAAGGGGAGTGCACACGGACCCAGAGCCTCCAGAGGAGCTGCCGTCTCTCCAGCCACAAAGGCCTGGAGCCGAGTCCATGGCAGCCTGTCGCATGGAGGGCTTCTGTGGGAGAGGGCCGTGCTTCCCTGGCAGGGGCTCGTTCTCACACTGCTTTCCGTGGGGAAACACTGTGTGTGCCAAGGGTCTCCTGTGTGCACAAAAGCTCTCGCCAGTGCCTGAGGTGCAGGGAGTCCTCTTTGGACCCAGAGCCATGCTCTAGGCAGGCCTCCCGTGCTGGGAGAGCCTCCACTTCCCCAACTGTCCAACTGCCTCAGGAACACACTTCGAGGGAGTGGGGCTCTGACAGGCAGAAGGGCCCGAGTGAGGAACGTGGATGGCAGGCCAAAGCCACTGTGCTGAGCAGTCCCCCTGCAAGTCCGAGCTGAAGGCTCTGTGCACCAGGCTCAAGCTGGAATGAGCCTGTAGCCTGGCCTCCAGTCCCAGGCTTGGCCTGGGCACTGCTAGGGCGGGCCCCAGCCCAGGCTCAGCCAGGCCTCCCGAGGGCCCGGGCTGGCCTAGGCCCCTGCCAGCCAGCAGGGCCTCGACAGAGCACAGTTCATTCGAGTAGGCCCCAGGGGGTTGCCTGTGTGTCTCCTGCACTGCTGGGAAGCTGCAGGTCCGGAGGCTGTGTGTGCACGTGGCCACTGGGGCCTGAGCACAAGACAGGCATGACCCCACTTGCAAGCAGGACTCCTGCCACCTCTTCGCTGCCTGCCACACCCCCTTGCTGCCTGCCCTGTCTTCACTGCTGGCAGGCCTCTGTGTGCCCAGGCCAGTCTAGGCCAAGGAAACAAGGGGCTTGCTCTCCCCTTGCTAGGAGCTCCTCCTCCAGCACTCTGGCCCAGGGGACACACGCCCCTGGACCAGCAGCCTGCAAGGAAGCTGCAGCTGAGCCATGCCCAAAGGCCTGCAGCACCGGGCAGGGAGCCCTCTGCTATGGACAGCTTTCCCACTGCAAAGCCTTGGAGGAGTTCGTGGATGCCGGGGCCTGCAGCGTTTTGCGTCGGAGAGCACTGGGGGCCCAAAGCCTCCCCTGTGGCTTCCGAGCACTTTCCCACCCACAGGCCCTTGGCACCCACTCTGCTGCCAGAGGCAAGTCCTCAGCAGGACTCTCGAGCTTGTGCAGCCAGAGTGCCTCCTGCTTGCAAATGTCCTCAGGACCTCCTTTGGAGTGAGGCCTCTCCTCCCATGCTGGTCAGCCAGCAGATGGTGCCATCGCTCCACCCAAAACCTCTCTGCTTTGCCTTCAGCCCTGGCTCGCCCTGCGGAGCTCTCTCTGCCTCAAGCAGCAACTCCAGTGTGCATCCAGCCTACAGAAAGCAGAGTGCCTTTGCCTGAGCACTGCTGTGCTGGGGCAGCACCCTGAAGGCCTCCTAGGGCCTTCTCTCCCCTAAGCCAGTCGTGCCACCCAGCCCATGCGGGGAGCAACGTTCCCCCTTGGCAGGGCTCCGCGTGTGGCCTGGGTGTGGTTCCATGGCTGGGAAAGGGCAGATCCTGAAGCTGGGTGCCCACCTGGGAATGGGGCCCGGGGGGCAGAGCCGGCATGCCCTGGTTGGGAGGCAGGAGATCTGGGGCCTTCAAGCTGCATGCAAATCCCCTCTCTGGCTGCCCCTCTTGCTTCTTCTCTGCTGCCAAGCCTCTCACACCCCACGTGCGTCTCATTGAAAGGAGGCAGGCTGCTTGCCATTCTTGGGCAGGGAATCACCCCAGGAGCCTCGTTTACCCGAAGGGGAGTGCACACGGACCCAGAGCCTCCAGAGGAGCTGCCGTCTCTCCAGCCACAAAGGCCTGGAGCCGAGTCCATGGCAGCCTGTCGCATGGAGGGCTTCTGTGGGAGAGGGCCGTGCTTCCCTGGCAGGGGCTCGTTCTCACACTGCTTTCCGTGGGGAAACACTGTGTGTGCCAAGGGTCTCCTGTGTGCACAAAAGCTCTCGCCAGTGCCTGAGGTGCAGGGAGTCCTCTTTGGACCCAGAGCCATGCTCTAGGCAGGCCTCCCGTGCTGGGAGAGCCTCCACTTCCCCAACTGTCCAACTGCCTCAGGAACACACTTCGAGGGAGTGGGGCTCTGACAGGCAGAAGGGCCCGAGTGAGGAACGTGGATGGCAGGCCAAAGCCACTGTGCTGAGCAGTCCCCCTGCAAGTCCGAGCTGAAGGCTCTGTGCACCAGGCTCAAGCTGGAATGAGCCTGGAGCCTGGCCTCCAGTCTCAGGCTTGGCCTGGGCACTGCTAGGGCGGGCCCCAGCCCAGGCTCAGCCAGGCCTCCCGAGGGCCCGGGCTGGCCTAGGCCCCTGCCAGCCAGCAGGGCCTCGACAGAGCACAGTTCATTCGAGTAGGCCCCAGGGGGTTGCCTGGGTGTCTCCTGCACTGCTGGGAAGCTGCAGGTCCAGAGGCTGTGTGTGCACGTGGCCACTGGGGCCTGAGCACAAGACAGGCATGACCCCACTTGCAAGCAGGACTCCTGCCACCTCTTCGCTGCCTGCCACACCCCCTTGCTGCCTGCCCTGTCTTCACTGCTGGCAGGCCTCTGTGTGCCCAGGCCAGTCTAGGCCAAGGAAACAAGGGGCTTGCTCTCCCCTTGCTAGGAGCTCCTCCTCCAGCACTCTGGCCCAGGGGACACACGCCCCTGGACCAGCAGCCTGCAAGGAAGCTGCAGCTGAGCCATGCCCAAAGGCCTGCAGCACCTGGCAGGGAGCCCTCTGCTATGGACAGCTTTCCCACTGCAAAGCCTTGGAGGAGTTCGTGGATGCCGGGGCCTGCAGCGTTTTGCGTCGGAGAGCACTGGGGGCCCAAAGCCTCCCCTGTGGCTTCCGAGCACTTTCCCACCCACAGGCCCTTGGCACCCACTCTGCTGCCAGAGGCAAGTCCTCAGCAGGACTCTCGAGCTTGTGCAGCCAGAGTGCCTCCTGCTTGCAAATGTCCTCAGGACCTCCTTTGGAGTGAGGCCTCTCCTCCCATGCTGGTCAGCCAGCAGTTGGTGCCATCGCTCCACCCAAAACCTCTCTGCTTTGCCTTCAGCCCTGGCTCGCCCTGCGGAGCTCTCTCTGCCTCAAGCAGCAACTCCAGTGTGCATCCAGCCTACAGAAAGCAGAGTGCCTTTGCCTGAGCACTGCTGTGCTGGGGCAGCACCCTGAAGGCCTCCTAGGGCCTTCTCTCCCCTAAGCCAGTCGTGCCACCCAGCCCATGCGGGGAGCAACGTTCCCCCTTGGCAGGGCTCCGCGTGTGGCCTGGGTGTGGTTCCATGGCTGGGAAAGGGCAGATCCTGAAGCTGGGTGCCCACCTGGGAATGGGGCCCGGGGGGCAGAGCCGGCATGCCCTGGTTGGGAGGCAGGAGATCTGGGGCCTTCAAGCTGCATGCAAATCCCCTCTCTGGCTGCCCCTCTTGCTTCTTCTCTGCTGCCAAGCCTCTCACACCCCACGTGCGTCTCATTGAAAGGAGGCAGGCTGCTTGCCATTCTTGGGCAGGGAATCACCCCAGGAGCCTCGTTTACCCGAAGGGGAGTGCACACGGACCCAGAGCCTCCAGAGGAGCTGCCGTCTCTCCAGCCACAAAGGCCTGGAGCCGAGTCCATGGCAGCCTGTCGCATGGAGGGCTTCTGTGGGAGAGGGCCGTGCTTCCCTGGCAGGGGCTCGTTCTCACACTGCTTTCCGTGGGGAAACACTGTGTGTGCCAAGGGTCTCCTGTGTGCACAAAAGCTCTCGCCAGTGCCTGAGGTGCAGGGAGTCCTCTTTGGACCCAGAGCCATGCTCTAGGCAGGCCTCCCGTGCTGGGAGAGCCTCCACTTCCCCAACTGTCCAACTGCCTCAGGAACACACTTCGAGGGAGTGGGGCTCTGACAGGCAGAAGGGCCCGAGTGAGGAACGTGGATGGCAGGCCAAAGCCACTGTGCTGAGCAGTCCCCCTGCAAGTCCGAGCTGAAGGCTCTGTGCACCAGGCTCAAGCTGGAATGAGCCTGGAGCCTGGCCTCCAGTCCCAGGCTTGGCCTGGGCACTGCTAGGGCGGGCCCCAGCCCAGGCTCAGCCAGGCCTCCCGAGGGCCCGGGCTGGCCTAGGCCCCTGCCAGCCAGCAGGGCCTCGACAGAGCACAGTTCATTCGAGTAGGCCCCAGGGGGTTGCCTGGGTGTCTCCTGCACTGCTGGGAAGCTGCAGGTCCGGAGGCTGTGTGTGCACGTGGCCACTGGGGCCTGAGCACAAGACAGGCATGACCCCACTTGCAAGCAGGACTCCTGCCACCTCTTCGCTGCCTGCCACACCCCCTTGCTGCCTGCCCTGTCTTCACTGCTGGCAGGCCTCTGTGTGCCCAGGCCAGTCTAGGCCAAGGAAACAAGGGGCTTGCTCTCCCCTTGCTAGGAGCTCCTCCTCCAGCACTCTGGCCCAGGGGACACACGCCCCTGGACCAGCAGCCTGCAAGGAAGCTGCAGCTGAGCCATGCCCAAAGGCCTGCAGCACCTGGCAGGGAGCCCTCTGCTATGGACAGCTTTCCCACTGCAAAGCCTTGGAGGAGTTCGTGGATGCCGGGGCCTGCAGCGTTTTCCGTCGGAGAGCACTGGGGGCCCAAAGCCTCCCCTGTGGCTTCCGAGCACTTTCCCACCCACAGGCCCTTGGCACCCACTCTGCTGCCAGAGGCAAGTCCTCAGCAGGACTCTCGAGCTTGTGCAGCCAGAGTGCCTCCTGCTTGCAAATGTCCTCAGGACCTCCTTTGGAGTGAGGCCTCTCCTCCCATGCTGGTCAGCCAGCAGTTGGTGCCATCGCTCCACCCAAAACCTCTCTGCTTTGCCTTCAGCCCTGGCTCGCCCTGCGGAGCTCTCTCTGCCTCAAGCAGCAACTCCAGTGTGCATCCAGCCTACAGAAAGCAGAGTGCCTTTGCCTGAGCACTGCTGTGCTGGGGCAGCACCCTGAAGGCCTCCTAGGGCCTTCTCTCCCCTAAGCCAGTCGTGCCACCCAGCCCATGCGGGGAGCAACGTTCCCCCTTGGCAGGGCTCCGCGTGTGGCCTGGGTGTGGTTCCATGGCTGGGAAAGGGCAGATCCTGAAGCTGGGTGCCCACCTGGGAATGGGGCCCGGGGGGCAGAGCCGGCATGCCCTGGTTGGGAGGCAGGAGATCTGGGGCCTTCAAGCTGCATGCAAATCCCCTCTCTGGCTGCCCCTCTTGCTTCTTCTCTGCTGCCAAGCCTCTCACACCCCACGTGCGTCTCATTGAAAGGAGGCAGGCTGCTTGCCATTCTTGGGCAGGGAATCACCCCAGGAGCCTCGTTTACCCGAAGGGGAGTGCACACGGACCCAGAGCCTCCAGAGGAGCTGCCGTCTCTCCAGCCACAAAGGCCTGGAGCCGAGTCCATGGCAGCCTGTCGCATGGAGGGCTTCTGTGGGAGAGGGCCGTGCTTCCCTGGCAGGGGCTCGTTCTCACACTGCTTTCCGTGGGGAAACACTGTGTGTGCCAAGGGTCTCCTGTGTGCACAAAAGCTCTCGCCAGTGCCTGAGGTGCAGGGAGTCCTCTTTGGACCCAGAGCCATGCTCTAGGCAGGCCTCCCGTGCTGGGAGAGCCTCCACTTCCCCAACTGTCCAACTGCCTCAGGAACACACTTCGAGGGAGTGGGGCTCTGACAGGCAGAAGGGCCCGAGTGAGGAACGTGGATGGCAGGCCAAAGCCACTGTGCTGAGCAGTCCCCCTGCAAGTCCGAGCTGAAGGCTCTGTGCACCAGGCTCAAGCTGGAATGAGCCTGGAGCCTGGCCTCCAGTCCCAGGCTTGGCCTGGGCACTGCTAGGGCGGGCCCCAGCCCAGGCTCAGCCAGGCCTCCCGAGGGCCCGGGCTGGCCTAGGCCCCTGCCAGCCAGCAGGGCCTCGACAGAGCACAGTTCATTCGAGTAGGCCCCAGGGGGTTGCCTGGGTGTCTCCTGCACTGCTGGGAAGCTGCAGGTCCGGAGGCTGTGTGTGCACGTGGCCACTGGGGCCTGAGCACAAGACAGGCATGACCCCACTTGCAAGCAGGACTCCTGCCACCTCTTCGCTGCCTGCCACACCCCCTTGCTGCCTGCCCTGTCTTCACTGCTGGCAGGCCTCTGTGTGCCCAGGCCAGTCTAGGCCAAGGAAACAAGGGGCTTGCTCTCCCCTTGCTAGGAGCTCCTCCTCCAGCACTCTGGCCCAGGGGACACACGCCCCTGGACCAGCAGCCTGCAAGGAAGCTGCAGCTGAGCCATGCCCAAAGGCCTGCAGCACCTGGCAGGGAGCCCTCTGCTATGGACAGCTTTCCCACTGCAAAGCCTTGGAGGAGTTCGTGGATGCCGGGGCCTGCAGCGTTTTGCGTCGGAGAGCACTGGGGGCCCAAAGCCTCCCCTGTGGCTTCCGAGCACTTTCCCACCCACAGGCCCTTGGCACCCACTCTGCTGCCAGAGGCAAGTCCTCAGCAGGACTCTCGAGCTTGTGCAGCCAGAGTGCCTCCTGCTTGCAAATGTCCTCAGGACCTCCTTTGGAGTGAGGCCTCTCCTCCCATGCTGGTCAGCCAGCAGATGGTGCCATCGCTCCACCCAAAACCTCTCTGCTTTGCCTTCAGCCCTGGCTCGCCCTGCGGAGCTCTCTCTGCCTCAAGCAGCAACTCCAGTGTGCATCCAGCCTACAGAAAGCAGAGTGCCTTTGCCTGAGCACTGCTGTGCTGGGGCAGCACCCTGAAGGCCTCCTAGGGCCTTCTCTCCCCTAAGCCAGTCGTGCCACCCAGCCCATGCGGGGAGCAACGTTCCCCCTTGGCAGGGCTCCGCGTGTGGCCTGGGTGTGGTTCCATGGCTGGGAAAGGGCAGATCCTGAAGCTGGGTGCCCACCTGGGAATGGGGCCCGGGGGGCAGAGCCGGCATGCCCTGGTTGGGAGGCAGGAGATCTGGGGCCTTCAAGCTGCATGCAAATCCCCTCTCTGGCTGCCCCTCTTGCTTCTTCTCTGCTGCCAAGCCTCTCACACCCCACGTGCGTCTCATTGAAAGGAGGCAGGCTGCTTGCCATTCTTGGGCAGGGAATCACCCCAGGAGCCTCGTTTACCCGAAGGGGAGTGCACACGGACCCAGAGCCTCCAGAGGAGCTGCCGTCTCTCCAGCCACAGAGGCCTGGAGCCGAGTCCATGGCAGCCTGTCGCATGGAGGGCTTCTGTGGGAGAGGGCCGTGCTTCCCTGGCAGGGGCTCGTTCTCACACTGCTTTCCGTGGGGAAACACTGTGTGTGCCATGGGTCTCCTGTGTGCACAAAAGCTCTCGCCAGTGCCTGAGGTGCAGGGAGTCCTCTTTGGACCCAGAGCCATGCTCTAGGCAGGCCTCCCGTGCTGGGAGAGCCTCCACTTCCCCAACTGTCCAACTGCCTCAGGAACACACTTCGAGGGAGTGGGGCTCTGACAGGCAGAAGGGCCCGAGTGAGGAACGTGGATGGCAGGCCAAAGCCACTGTGCTGAGCAGTCCCCCTGCAAGTCCGAGCTGAAGGCTCTGTGCACCAGGCTCAAGCTGGAATGAGCCTGGAGCCTGGCCTCCAGTCCCAGGCTTGGCCTGGGCACTGCTAGGGCGGGCCCCAGCCCAGGCTCAGCCAGGCCTCCCGAGGGCCCGGGCTGGCCTAGGCCCCTGCCAGCCAGCAGGGCCTCGACAGAGCACAGTTCATTCGAGTAGGCCCCAGGGGGTTGCCTGGGTGTCTCCTGCACTGCTGGGAAGCTGCAGGTCCGGAGGCTGTGTGTGCACGTGGCCACTGGGGCCTGAGCACAAGACAGGCATGACCCCACTTGCAAGCAGGACTCCTGCCACCTCTTCGCTGCCTGCCACACCCCCTTGCTGCCTGCCCTGTCTTCACTGCTGGCAGGCCTCTGTGTGCCCAGGCCAGTCTAGGCCAAGGAAACAAGGGGCTTGCTCTCCCCTTGCTAGGAGCTCCTCCTCCAGCACTCTGGCCCAGGGGACACACGCCCCTGGACCAGCAGCCTGCAAGGAAGCTGCAGCTGAGCCATGCCCAAAGGCCTGCAGCACCTGGCAGGGAGCCCTCTGCTATGGACAGCTTTCCCACTGCAAAGCCTTGGAGGAGTTCGTGGATGCCGGGGCCTGCAGCGTTTTGCGTCGGAGAGCACTGGGGGCCCAAAGCCTCCCCTGTGGCTTCCGAGCACTTTCCCACCCACAGGCCCTTGGCACCCACTCTGCTGCCAGAGGCAAGTCCTCAGCAGGACTCTCGAGCTTGTGCAGCCAGAGTGCCTCCTGCTTGCAAATGTCCTCAGGACCTCCTTTGGAGTGAGGCCTCTCCTCCCATGCTGGTCAGCCAGCAGATGGTGCCATCGCTCCACCCAAAACCTCTCTGCTTTGCCTTCAGCCCTGGCTCGCCCTGCGGAGCTCTCTCTGCCTCAAGCAGCAACTCCAGTGTGCATCCAGCCTACAGAAAGCAGAGTGCCTTTGCCTGAGCACTGCTGTGCTGGGGCAGCACCCTGAAGGCCTCCTAGGGCCTTCTCTCCCCTAAGCCAGTCGTGCCACCCAGCCCATGCGGGGAGCAACGTTCCCCCTTGGCAGGGCTCCGCGTGTGGCCTGGGTGTGGTTCCATGGCTGGGAAAGGGCAGATCCTGAAGCTGGGTGCCCACCTGGGAATGGGGCCCGGGGGGCAGAGCCGGCATGCCCTGGTTGGGAGGCAGGAGATCTGGGGCCTTCAAGCTGCATGCAAATCCCCTCTCTGGCTGCCCCTCTTGCTTCTTCTCTGCTGCCAAGCCTCTCACACCCCACGTGCGTCTCATTGAAAGGAGGCAGGCTGCTTGCCATTCTTGGGCAGGGAATCACCCCAGGAGCCTCGTTTACCCGAAGGGGAGTGCACACGGACCCAGAGCCTCCAGAGGAGCTGCCGTCTCTCCAGCCACAAAGGCCTGGAGCCGAGTCCATGGCAGCCTGTCGCATGGAGGGCTTCTGTGGGAGAGGGCCGTGCTTCCCTGGCAGGGGCTCGTTCTCACACTGCTTTCCGTGGGGAAACACTGTGTGTGCCATGGGTCTCCTGTGTGCACAAAAGCTCTCGCCAGTGCCTGAGGTGCAGGGAGTCCTCTTTGGACCCAGAGCCATGCTCTAGGCAGGCCTCCCGTGCTGGGAGAGCCTCCACTTCCCCAACTGTCCAACTGCCTCAGGAACACACTTCGAGGGAGTGGGGCTCTGACAGGCAGAAGGGCCCGAGTGAGGAACGTGGATGGCAGGCCAAAGCCACTGTGCTGAGCAGTCCCCCTGCAAGTCCGAGCTGAAGGCTCTGTGCACCAGGCTCAAGCTGGAATGAGCCTGGAGCCTGGCCTCCAGTCCCAGGCTTGGCCTGGGCACTGCTAGGGCGGGCCCCAGCCCAGGCTCAGCCAGGCCTCCCGAGGGCCCGGGCTGGCCTAGGCCCCTGCCAGCCAGCAGGGCCTCGACAGAGCACAGTTCATTCGAGTAGGCCCCAGGGGGTTGCCTGGGTGTCTCCTGCACTGCTGGGAAGCTGCAGGTCCGGAGGCTGTGTGTGCACGTGGCCACTGGGGCCTGAGCACAAGACAGGCATGACCCCACTTGCAAGCAGGACTCCTGCCACCTCTTCGCTGCCTGCCACACCCCCTTGCTGCCTGCCCTGTCTTCACTGCTGGCAGGCCTCTGTGTGCCCAGGCCAGTCTAGGCCAAGGAAACAAGGGGCTTGCTCTCCCCTTGCTAGGAGCTCCTCCTCCAGCACTCTGGCCCAGGGGACACACGCCCCTGGACCAGCAGCCTGCAAGGAAGCTGCAGCTGAGCCATGCCCAAAGGCCTGCAGCACCTGGCAGGGAGCCCTCTGCTATGGACAGCTTTCCCACTGCAAAGCCTTGGAGGAGTTCGTGGATGCCGGGGCCTGCAGCGTTTTCCGTCGGAGAGCACTGGGGGCCCAAAGCCTCCCCTGTGGCTTCCGAGCACTTTCCCACCCACAGGCCCTTGGCACCCACTCTGCTGCCAGAGGCAAGTCCTCAGCAGGACTCTCGAGCTTGTGCAGCCAGAGTGCCTCCTGCTTGCAAATGTCCTCAGGACCTCCTTTGGAGTGAGGCCTCTCCTCCCATGCTGGTCAGCCAGCAGATGGTGCCATCGCTCCACCCAAAACCTCTCTGCTTTGCCTTCAGCCCTGGCTCACCCTGCGGAGCTCTCTCTGCCTCAAGCAGCAACTCCAGTGTGCATCCAGCCTACAGAAAGCAGAGTGCCTTTGCCTGAGCACTGCTGTGCTGGGGCAGCACCCTGAAGGCCTCCTAGGGCCTTCTCTCCCCTAAGCCAGTCGTGCCACCCAGCCCATGCGGGGAGCAACGTTCCCCCTTGGCAGGGCTCCGCGTGTGGCCTGGGTGTGGTTCCATGGCTGGGAAAGGGCAGATCCTGAAGCTGGGTGCCCACCTGGGAATGGGGCCCGGGGGGCAGAGCCGGCATGCCCTGGTTGGGAGGCAGGAGATCTGGGGCCTTCAAGCTGCATGCAAATCCCCTCTCTGGCTGCCCCTCTTGCTTCTTCTCTGCTGCCAAGCCTCTCACACCCCACGTGCGTCTCATTGAAAGGAGGCAGGCTGCTTGCCATTCTTGGGCAGGGAATCACCCCAGGAGCCTCGTTTACCCGAAGGGGAGTGCACACGGACCCAGAGCCTCCAGAGGAGCTGCCGTCTCTCCAGCCACAAAGGCCTGGAGCCGAGTCCATGGCAGCCTGTCGCATGGAGGGCTTCTGTGGGAGAGGGCCGTGCTTCCCTGGCAGGGGCTCGTTCTCACACTGCTTTCCGTGGGGAAACACTGTGTGTGCCAAGGGTCTCCTGTGTGCACAAAAGCTCTCGCCAGTGCCTGAGCTGCAGGGAGTCCTCTTTGGACCCAGAGCCATGCTCTAGGCAGGCCTCCCGTGCTGGGAGAGCCTCCACTTCCCCAACTGTCCAACTGCCTCAGGAACACACTTCGAGGGAGTGGGGCTCTGACAGGCAGAAGGGCCCGAGTGAGGAACGTGGATGGCAGGCCAAAGCCACTGTGCTGAGCAGTCCCCCTGCAAGTCCGAGCTGAAGGCTCTGTGCACCAGGCTCAAGCTGGAATGAGCCTGGAGCCTGGCCTCCAGTCCCAGGCTTGGCCTGGGCACTGCTAGGGCGGGCCCCAGCCCAGGCTCAGCCAGGCCTCCCGAGGGCCCGGGCTGGCCTAGGCCCCTGCCAGCCAGCAGGGCCTCGACAGAGCACAGTTCATTCGAGTAGGCCCCAGGGGGTTGCCTGGGTGTCTCCTGCACTGCTGGGAAGCTGCAGGTCCGGAGGCTGTGTGTGCACGTGGCCACTGGGGCCTGAGCACAAGACAGGCATGACCCCACTTGCAAGCAGGACTCCTGCCACCTCTTCGCTGCCTGCCACACCCCCTTGCTGCCTGCCCTGTCTTCACTGCTGGCAGGCCTCTGTGTGCCCAGGCCAGTCTAGGCCAAGGAAACAAGGGGCTTGCTCTCCCCTTGCTAGGAGCTCCTCCTCCAGCACTCTGGCGCAGGGGACACACGCCCCTGGACCAGCAGCCTGCAAGGAAGCTGCAGCTGAGCCATGCCCAAAGGCCTGCAGCACCTGGCAGGGAGCCCTCTGCTATGGACAGCTTTCCCACTGCAAAGCCTTGGAGGAGTTCGTGGATGCCGGGGCCTGCAGCGTTTTGCGTCGGAGAGCACTGGGGGCCCAAAGCCTCCCCTGTGGCTTCCGAGCACTTTCCCACCCACAGGCCCTTGGCACCCACTCTGCTGCCAGAGGCAAGTCCTCAGCAGGACTCTCGAGCTTGTGCAGCCAGAGTGCCTCCTGCTTGCAAATGTCCTCAGGACCTCCTTTGGAGTGAGGCCTCTCCTCCCATGCTGGTCAGCCAGCAGATGGTGCCATCGCTCCACCCAAAACCTCTCTGCTTTGCCTTCAGCCCTGGCTCGCCCTGCGGAGCTCTCTCTGCCTCAAGCAGCAACTCCAGTGTGCATCCAGCCTACAGAAAGCAGAGTGCCTTTGCCTGAGCACTGCTGTGCTGGGGCAGCACCCTGAAGGCCTCCTAGGGCCTTCTCTCCCCTAAGCCAGTCGTGCCACCCAGCCCATGCGGGGAGCAACGTTCCCCCTTGGCAGGGCTCCGCGTGTGGCCTGGGTGTGGTTCCATGGCTGGGAAAGGGCAGATCCTGAAGCTGGGTGCCCACCTGGGAATGGGGCCCGGGGGGCAGAGCCGGCATGCCCTGGTTGGGAGGCAGGAGATCTGGGGCCTTCAAGCTGCATGCAAATCCCCTCTCTGGCTGCCCCTCTTGCTTCTTCTCTGCTGCCAAGCCTCTCACACCCCACGTGCGTCTCATTGAAAGGAGGCAGGCTGCTTGCCATTCTTGGGCAGGGAATCACCCCAGGAGCCTCGTTTACCCGAAGGGGAGTGCACACGGACCCAGAGCCTCCAGAGGAGCTGCCGTCTCTCCAGCCACAAAGGCCTGGAGCCGAGTCCATGGCAGCCTGTCGCATGGAGGGCTTCTGTGGGAGAGGGCCGTGCTTCCCTGGCAGGGGCTCGTTCTCACACTGCTTTCCGTGGGGAAACACTGTGTGTGCCATGGGTCTCCTGTGTGCACAAAAGCTCTCGCCAGTGCCTGAGGTGCAGGGAGTCCTCTTTGGACCCAGAGCCATGCTCTAGGCAGGCCTCCCGTGCTGGGAGAGCCTCCACTTCCCCAACTGTCCAACTGCCTCAGGAACACACTTCGAGGGAGTGGGGCTCTGACAGGCAGAAGGGCCCGAGTGAGGAACGTGGATGGCAGGCCAAAGCCACTGTGCTGAGCAGTCCCCCTGCAAGTCCGAGCTGAAGGCTCTGTGCACCAGGCTCAAGCTGGAATGAGCCTGGAGCCTGGCCTCCAGTCCCAGGCTTGGCCTGGGCACTGCTAGGGCGGGCCCCAGCCCAGGCTCAGCCAGGCCTCCCGAGGGCCCGGGCTGGCCTAGGCCCCTGCCAGCCAGCAGGGCCTCGACAGAGCACAGTTCATTCGAGTAGGCCCCAGGGGGTTGCCTGGGTGTCTCCTGCACTGCTGGGAAGCTGCAGGTCCGGAGGCTGTGTGTGCACGTGGCCACTGGGGCCTGAGCACAAGACAGGCATGACCCCACTTGCAAGCAGGACTCCTGCCACCTCTTCGCTGCCTGCCACACCCCCTTGCTGCCTGCCCTGTCTTCACTGCTGGCAGGCCTCTGTGTGCCCAGGCCAGTCTAGGCCAAGGAAACAAGGGGCTTGCTCTCCCCTTGCTAGGAGCTCCTCCTCCAGCACTCTGGCCCAGGGGACACACGCCCCTGGACCAGCAGCCTGCAAGGAAGCTGCAGCTGAGCCATGCCCAAAGGCCTGCAGCACCTGGCAGGGAGCCCTCTGCTATGGACAGCTTTCCCACTGCAAAGCCTTGGAGGAGTTCGTGGATGCCGGGGCCTGCAGCGTTTTCCGTCGGAGAGCACTGGGGGCCCAAAGCCTCCCCTGTGGCTTCCGAGCACTTTCCCACCCACAGGCCCTTGGCACCCACTCTGCTGCCAGAGGCAAGTCCTCAGCAGGACTCTCGAGCTTGTGCAGCCAGAGTGCCTCCTGCTTGCAAATGTCCTCAGGACCTCCTTTGGAGTGAGGCCTCTCCTCCCATGCTGGTCAGCCAGCAGATGGTGCCATCGCTCCACCCAAAACCTCTCTGCTTTGCCTTCAGCCCTGGCTCACCCTGCGGAGCTCTCTCTGCCTCAAGCAGCAACTCCAGTGTGCATCCAGCCTACAGAAAGCAGAGTGCCTTTGCCTGAGCACTGCTGTGCTGGGGCAGCACCCTGAAGGCCTCCTAGGGCCTTCTCTCCCCTAAGCCAGTCGTGCCACCCAGCCCATGCGGGGAGCAACGTTCCCCCTTGGCAGGGCTCCGCGTGTGGCCTGGGTGTGGTTCCATGGCTGGGAAAGGGCAGATCCTGAAGCTGGGTGCCCACCTGGGAATGGGGCCCGGGGGGCAGAGCCGGCATGCCCTGGTTGGGAGGCAGGAGATCTGGGGCCTTCAAGCTGCATGCAAATCCCCTCTCTGGCTGCCCCTCTTGCTTCTTCTCTGCTGCCAAGCCTCTCACACCCCACGTGCGTCTCATTGAAAGGAGGCAGGCTGCTTGCCATTCTTGGGCAGGGAATCACCCCAGGAGCCTCGTTTACCCGAAGGGGAGTGCACACGGACCCAGAGCCTCCAGAGGAGCTGCCGTCTCTCCAGCCACAAAGGCCTGGAGCCGAGTCCATGGCAGCCTGTCGCATGGAGGGCTTCTGTGGGAGAGGGCCGTGCTTCCCTGGCAGGGGCTCGTTCTCACACTGCTTTCCGTGGGGAAACACTGTGTGTGCCAAGGGTCTCCTGTGTGCACAAAAGCTCTCGCCAGTGCCTGAGGTGCAGGGAGTCCTCTTTGGACCCAGAGCCATGCTCTAGGCAGGCCTCCCGTGCTGGGAGAGCCTCCACTTCCCCAACTGTCCAACTGCCTCAGGAACACACTTCGAGGGAGTGGGGCTCTGACAGGCAGAAGGGCCCGAGTGAGGAACGTGGATGGCAGGCCAAAGCCACTGTGCTGAGCAGTCCCCCTGCAAGTCCGAGCTGAAGGCTCTGTGCACCAGGCTCAAGCTGGAATGAGCCTGGAGCCTGGCCTCCAGTCCCAGGCTTGGCCTGGGCACTGCTAGGGCGGGCCCCAGCCCAGGCTCAGCCAGGCCTCCCGAGGGCCCGGGCTGGCCTAGGCCCCTGCCAGCCAGCAGGGCCTCGACAGAGCACAGTTCATTCGAGTAGGCCCCAGGGGGTTGCCTGGGTGTCTCCTGCACTGCTGGGAAGCTGCAGGTCCGGAGGCTGTGTGTGCACGTGGCCACTGGGGCCTGAGCACAAGACAGGCATGACCCCACTTGCAAGCAGGACTCCTGCCACCTCTTCGCTGCCTGCCACACCCCCTTGCTGCCTGCCCTGTCTTCACTGCTGGCAGGCCTCTGTGTGCCCAGGCCAGTCTAGGCCAAGGAAACAAGGGGCTTGCTCTCCCCTTGCTAGGAGCTCCTCCTCCAGCACTCTGGCCCAGGGGACACACGCCCCTGGACCAGCAGCCTGCAAGGAAGCTGCAGCTGAGCCATGCCCAAAGGCCTGCAGCACCTGGCAGGGAGCCCTCTGCTATGGACAGCTTTCCCACTGCAAAGCCTTGGAGGAGTTCGTGGATGCCGGGGCCTGCAGCGTTTTCCGTCGGAGAGCACTGGGGGCCCAAAGCCTCCCCTGTGGCTTCCGAGCACTTTCCCACCCACAGGCCCTTGGCACCCACTCTGCTGCCAGAGGCAAGTCCTCAGCAGGACTCTCGAGCTTGTGCAGCCAGAGTGCCTCCTGCTTGCAAATGTCCTCAGGACCTCCTTTGGAGTGAGGCCTCTCCTCCCATGCTGGTCAGCCAGCAGATGGTGCCATCGCTCCACCCAAAACCTCTCTGCTTTGCCTTCAGCCCTGGCTCGCCCTGCGGAGCTCTCTCTGCCTCAAGCAGCAACTCCAGTGTGCATCCAGCCTACAGAAAGCAGAGTGCCTTTGCCTGAGCACTGCTGTGCTGGGGCAGCACCCTGAAGGCCTCCTAGGGCCTTCTCTCCCCTAAGCCAGTCGTGCCACCCAGCCCATGCGGGGAGCAACGTTCCCCCTTGGCAGGGCTCCGCGTGTGGCCTGGGTGTGGTTCCATGGCTGGGAAAGGGCAGATCCTGAAGCTGGGTGCCCACCTGGGAATGGGGCCCGGGGGGCAGAGCCGGCATGCCCTGGTTGGGAGGCAGGAGATCTGGGGCCTTCAAGCTGCATGCAAATCCCCTCTCTGGCTGCCCCTCTTGCTTCTTCTCTGCTGCCAAGCCTCTCACACCCCACGTGCGTCTCATTGAAAGGAGGCAGGCTGCTTGCCATTCTTGGGCAGGGAATCACCCCAGGAGCCTCGTTTACCCGAAGGGGAGTGCACACGGACCCAGAGCCTCCAGAGGAGCTGCCGTCTCTCCAGCCACAAAGGCCTGGAGCCGAGTCCATGGCAGCCTGTCGCATGGAGGGCTTCTGTGGGAGAGGGCCGTGCTTCCCTGGCAGGGGCTCGTTCTCACACTGCTTTCCGTGGGGAAACACTGTGTGTGCCAAGGGTCTCCTGTGTGCACAAAAGCTCTCGCCAGTGCCTGAGGTGCAGGGAGTCCTCTTTGGACCCAGAGCCATGCTCTAGGCAGGCCTCCCGTGCTGGGAGAGCCTCCACTTCCCCAACTGTCCAACTGCCTCAGGAACACACTTCGAGGGAGTGGGGCTCTGACAGGCAGAAGGGCCCGAGTGAGGAACGTGGATGGCAGGCCAAAGCCACTGTGCTGAGCAGTCCCCCTGCAAGTCCGAGCTGAAGGCTCTGTGCACCAGGCTCAAGCTGGAATGAGCCTGGAGCCTGGCCTCCAGTCCCAGGCTTGGCCTGGGCACTGCTAGGGCGGGCCCCAGCCCAGGCTCAGCCAGGCCTCCCGAGGGCCCGGGCTGGCCTAGGCCCCTGCCAGCCAGCAGGGCCTCGACAGAGCACAGTTCATTCGAGTAGGCCCCAGGGGGTTGCCTGGGTGTCTCCTGCACTGCTGGGAAGCTGCAGGTCCGGAGGCTGTGTGTGCACGTGGCCACTGGGGCCTGAGCACAAGACAGGCATGACCCCACTTGCAAGCAGGACTCCTGCCACCTCTTCGCTGCCTGCCACACCCCCTTGCTGCCTGCCCTGTCTTCACTGCTGGCAGGCCTCTGTGTGCCCAGGCCAGTCTAGGCCAAGGAAACAAGGGGCTTGCTCTCCCCTTGCTAGGAGCTCCTCCTCCAGCACTCTGGCCCAGGGGACACACGCCCCTGGACCAGCAGCCTGCAAGGAAGCTGCAGCTGAGCCATGCCCAAAGGCCTGCAGCACCTGGCAGGGAGCCCTCTGCTATGGACAGCTTTCCCACTGCAAAGCCTTGGAGGAGTTCGTGGATGCCGGGGCCTGCAGCGTTTTCCGTCGGAGAGCACTGGGGGCCCAAAGCCTCCCCTGTGGCTTCCGAGCACTTTCCCACCCACAGGCCCTTGGCACCCACTCTGCTGCCAGAGGCAAGTCCTCAGCAGGACTCTCGAGCTTGTGCAGCCAGAGTGCCTCCTGCTTGCAAATGTCCTCAGGACCTCCTTTGGAGTGAGGCCTCTCCTCCCATGCTGGTCAGCCAGCAGATGGTGCCATCGCTCCACCCAAAACCTCTCTGCTTTGCCTTCAGCCCTGGCTCGCCCTGCGGAGCTCTCTCTGCCTCAAGCAGCAACTCCAGTGTGCATCCAGCCTACAGAAAGCAGAGTGCCTTTGCCTGAGCACTGCTGTGCTGGGGCAGCACCCTGAAGGCCTCCTAGGGCCTTCTCTCCCCTAAGCCAGTCGTGCCACCCAGCCCATGCGGGGAGCAACGTTCCCCCTTGGCAGGGCTCCGCGTGTGGCCTGGGTGTGGTTCCATGGCTGGGAAAGGGCAGATCCTGAAGCTGGGTGCCCACCTGGGAATGGGGCCCGGGGGGCAGAGCCGGCATGCCCTGGTTGGGAGGCAGGAGATCTGGGGCCTTCAAGCTGCATGCAAATCCCCTCTCTGGCTGCCCCTCTTGCTTCTTCTCTGCTGCCAAGCCTCTCACACCCCACGTGCGTCTCATTGAAAGGAGGCAGGCTGCTTGCCATTCTTGGGCAGGGAATCACCCCAGGAGCCTCGTTTACCCGAAGGGGAGTGCACACGGACCCAGAGCCTCCAGAGGAGCTGCCGTCTCTCCAGCCACAAAGGCCTGGAGCCGAGTCCATGGCAGCCTGTCGCATGGAGGGCTTCTGTGGGAGAGGGCCGTGCTTCCCTGGCAGGGGCTCGTTCTCACACTGCTTTCCGTGGGGAAACACTGTGTGTGCCAAGGGTCTCCTGTGTGCACAAAAGCTCTCGCCAGTGCCTGAGGTGCAGGGAGTCCTCTTTGGACCCAGAGCCATGCTCTAGGCAGGCCTCCCGTGCTGGGAGAGCCTCCACTTCCCCAACTGTCCAACTGCCTCAGGAACACACTTCGAGGGAGTGGGGCTCTGACAGGCAGAAGGGCCCGAGTGAGGAACGTGGATGGCAGGCCAAAGCCACTGTGCTGAGCAGTCCCCCTGCAAGTCCGAGCTGAAGGCTCTGTGCACCAGGCTCAAGCTGGAATGAGCCTGGAGCCTGGCCTCCAGTCCCAGGCTTGGCCTGGGCACTGCTAGGGCGGGCCCCAGCCCAGGCTCAGCCAGGCCTCCCGAGGGCCCGGGCTGGCCTAGGCCCCTGCCAGCCAGCAGGGCCTCGACAGAGCACAGTTCATTCGAGTAGGCCCCAGGGGGTTGCCTGGGTGTCTCCTGCACTGCTGGGAAGCTGCAGGTCCGGAGGCTGTGTGTGCACGTGGCCACTGGGGCCTGAGCACAAGACAGGCATGACCCCACTTGCAAGCAGGACTCCTGCCACCTCTTCGCTGCCTGCCACACCCCCTTGCTGCCTGCCCTGTCTTCACTGCTGGCAGGCCTCTGTGTGCCCAGGCCAGTCTAGGCCAAGGAAACAAGGGGCTTGCTCTCCCCTTGCTAGGAGCTCCTCCTCCAGCACTCTGGCCCAGGGGACACACGCCCCTGGACCAGCAGCCTGCAAGGAAGCTGCAGCTGAGCCATGCCCAAAGGCCTGCAGCACCTGGCAGGGAGCCCTCTGCTATGGACAGCTTTCCCACTGCAAAGCCTTGGAGGAGTTCGTGGATGCCGGGGCCTGCAGCGTTTTCCGTCGGAGAGCACTGGGGGCCCAAAGCCTCCCCTGTGGCTTCCGAGCACTTTCCCACCCACAGGCCCTTGGCACCCACTCTGCTGCCAGAGGCAAGTCCTCAGCAGGACTCTCGAGCTTGTGCAGCCAGAGTGCCTCCTGCTTGCAAATGTCCTCAGGACCTCCTTTGGAGTGAGGCCTCTCCTCCCATGCTGGTCAGCCAGCAGATGGTGCCATCGCTCCACCCAAAACCTCTCTGCTTTGCCTTCAGCCCTGGCTCGCCCTGCGGAGCTCTCTCTGCCTCAAGCAGCAACTCCAGTGTGCATCCAGCCTACAGAAAGCAGAGTGCCTTTGCCTGAGCACTGCTGTGCTGGGGCAGCACCCTGAAGGCCTCCTAGGGCCTTCTCTCCCCTAAGCCAGTCGTGCCACCCAGCCCATGCGGGGAGCAACGTTCCCCCTTGGCAGGGCTCCGCGTGTGGCCTGGGTGTGGTTTCATGGCTGGGAAAGGGCAGATCCTGAAGCTGGGTGCCCACCTGGGAATGGGGCCCGGGGGGCAGAGCCGGCATGCCCTGGTTGGGAGGCAGGAGATCTGGGGCCTTCAAGCTGCATGCAAATCCCCTCTCTGGCTGCCCCTCTTGCTTCTTCTCTGCTGCCAAGCCTCTCACACCCCACGTGCGTCTCATTGAAAGGAGGCAGGCTGCTTGCCATTCTTGGGCAGGGAATCACCCCAGGAGCCTCGTTTACCCGAAGGGGAGTGCACACGGACCCAGAGCCTCCAGAGGAGCTGCCGTCTCTCCAGCCACAAAGGCCTGGAGCCGAGTCCATGGCAGCCTGTCGCATGGAGGGCTTCTGTGGGAGAGGGCCGTGCTTCCCTGGCAGGGGCTCGTTCTCACACTGCTTTCCGTGGGGAAACACTGTGTGTGCCAAGGGTCTCCTGTGTGCACAAAAGCTCTCGCCAGTGCCTGAGGTGCAGGGAGTCCTCTTTGGACCCAGAGCCATGCTCTAGGCAGGCCTCCCGTGCTGGGAGAGCCTCCACTTCCCCAACTGTCCAACTGCCTCAGGAACACACTTCGAGGGAGTGGGGCTCTGACAGGCAGAAGGGCCCGAGTGAGGAACGTGGATGGCAGGCCAAAGCCACTGTGCTGAGCAGTCCCCCTGCAAGTCCGAGCTGAAGGCTCTGTGCACCAGGCTCAAGCTGGAATGAGCCTGGAGCCTGGCCTCCAGTCCCAGGCTTGGCCTGGGCACTGCTAGGGCGGGCCCCAGCCCAGGCTCAGCCAGGCCTCCCGAGGGCCCGGGCTGGCCTAGGCCCCTGCCAGCCAGCAGGGCCTCGACAGAGCACAGTTCATTCGAGTAGGCCCCAGGGGGTTGCCTGGGTGTCTCCTGCACTGCTGGGAAGCTGCAGGTCCGGAGGCTGTGTGTGCACGTGGCCACTGGGGCCTGAGCACAAGACAGGCATGACCCCACTTGCAAGCAGGACTCCTGCCACCTCTTCGCTGCCTGCCACACCCCCTTGCTGCCTGCCCTGTCTTCACTGCTGGCAGGCCTCTGTGTGCCCAGGCCAGTCTAGGCCAAGGAAACAAGGGGCTTGCTCTCCCCTTGCTAGGAGCTCCTCCTCCAGCACTCTGGCCCAGGGGACACACGCCCCTGGACCAGCAGCCTGCAAGGAAGCTGCAGCTGAGCCATGCCCAAAGGCCTGCAGCACCTGGCAGGGAGCCCTCTGCTATGGACAGCTTTCCCACTGCAAAGCCTTGGAGGAGTTCGTGGATGCCGGGGCCTGCAGCGTTTTCCGTCGGAGAGCACTGGGGGCCCAAAGCCTCCCCTGTGGCTTCCGAGCACTTTCCCACCCACAGGCCCTTGGCACCCACTCTGCTGCCAGAGGCAAGTCCTCAGCAGGACTCTCGAGCTTGTGCAGCCAGAGTGCCTCCTGCTTGCAAATGTCCTCAGGACCTCCTTTGGAGTGAGGCCTCTCCTCCCATGCTGGTCAGCCAGCAGATGGTGCCATCGCTCCACCCAAAACCTCTCTGCTTTGCCTTCAGCCCTGGCTCGCCCTGCGGAGCTCTCTCTGCCTCAAGCAGCAACTCCAGTGTGCATCCAGCCTACAGAAAGCAGAGTGCCTTTGCCTGAGCACTGCTGTGCTGGGGCAGCACCCTGAAGGCCTCCTAGGGCCTTCTCTCCCCTAAGCCAGTCGTGCCACCCAGCCCATGCGGGGAGCAACGTTCCCCCTTGGCAGGGCTCCGCGTGTGGCCTGGGTGTGGTTTCATGGCTGGGAAAGGGCAGATCCTGAAGCTGGGTGCCCACCTGGGAATGGGGCCCGGGGGGCAGAGCCGGCATGCCCTGGTTGGGAGGCAGGAGATCTGGGGCCTTCAAGCTGCATGCAAATCCCCTCTCTGGCTGCCCCTCTTGCTTCTTCTCTGCTGCCAAGCCTCTCACACCCCACGTGCGTCTCATTGAAAGGAGGCAGGCTGCTTGCCATTCTTGGGCAGGGAATCACCCCAGGAGCCTCGTTTACCCGAAGGGGAGTGCACACGGACCCAGAGCCTCCAGAGGAGCTGCCGTCTCTCCAGCCACAAAGGCCTGGAGCCGAGTCCATGGCAGCCTGTCGCATGGAGGGCTTCTGTGGGAGAGGGCCGTGCTTCCCTGGCAGGGGCTCGTTCTCACACTGCTTTCCGTGGGGAAACACTGTGTGTGCCAAGGGTCTCCTGTGTGCACAAAAGCTCTCGCCAGTGCCTGAGGTGCAGGGAGTCCTCTTTGGACCCAGAGCCATGCTCTAGGCAGGCCTCCCGTGCTGGGAGAGCCTCCACTTCCCCAACTGTCCAACTGCCTCAGGAACACACTTCGAGGGAGTGGGGCTCTGACAGGCAGAAGGGCCCGAGTGAGGAACGTGGATGGCAGGCCAAAGCCACTGTGCTGAGCAGTCCCCCTGCAAGTCCGAGCTGAAGGCTCTGTGCACCAGGCTCAAGCTGGAATGAGCCTGGAGCCTGGCCTCCAGTCCCAGGCTTGGCCTGGGCACTGCTAGGGCGGGCCCCAGCCCAGGCTCAGCCAGGCCTCCCGAGGGCCCGGGCTGGCCTAGGCCCCTGCCAGCCAGCAGGGCCTCGACAGAGCACAGTTCATTCGAGTAGGCCCCAGGGGGTTGCCTGGGTGTCTCCTGCACTGCTGGGAAGCTGCAGGTCCGGAGGCTGTGTGTGCACGTGGCCACTGGGGCCTGAGCACAAGACAGGCATGACCCCACTTGCAAGCAGGACTCCTGCCACCTCTTCGCTGCCTGCCACACCCCCTTGCTGCCTGCCCTGTCTTCACTGCTGGCAGGCCTCTGTGTGCCCAGGCCAGTCTAGGCCAAGGAAACAAGGGGCTTGCTCTCCCCTTGCTAGGAGCTCCTCCTCCAGCACTCTGGCCCAGGGGACACACGCCCCTGGACCAGCAGCCTGCAAGGAAGCTGCAGCTGAGCCATGCCCAAAGGCCTGCAGCACCTGGCAGGGAGCCCTCTGCTATGGACAGCTTTCCCACTGCAAAGCCTTGGAGGAGTTCGTGGATGCCGGGGCCTGCAGCGTTTTGCGTCGGAGAGCACTGGGGGCCCAAAGCCTCCCCTGTGGCTTCCGAGCACTTTCCCACCCACAGGCCCTTGGCACCCACTCTGCTGCCAGAGGCAAGTCCTCAGCAGGACTCTCGAGCTTGTGCAGCCAGAGTGCCTCCTGCTTGCAAATGTCCTCAGGACCTCCTTTGGAGTGAGGCCTCTCCTCCCATGCTGGTCAGCCAGCAGATGGTGCCATCGCTCCACCCAAAACCTCTCTGCTTTGCCTTCAGCCCTGGCTCGCCCTGCGGAGCTCTCTCTGCCTCAAGCAGCAACTCCAGTGTGCATCCAGCCTACAGAAAGCAGAGTGCCTTTGCCTGAGCACTGCTGTGCTGGGGCAGCACCCTGAAGGCCTCCTAGGGCCTTCTCTCCCCTAAGCCAGTCGTGCCACCCAGCCCATGCGGGGAGCAACGTTCCCCCTTGGCAGGGCTCCGCGTGTGGCCTGGGTGTGGTTCCATGGCTGGGAAAGGGCAGATCCTGAAGCTGGGTGCCCACCTGGGAATGGGGCCCGGGGGGCAGAGCCGGCATGCCCTGGTTGGGAGGCAGGAGATCTGGGGCCTTCAAGCTGCATGCAAATCCCCTCTCTGGCTGCCCCTCTTGCTTCTTCTCTGCTGCCAAGCCTCTCACACCCCACGTGCGTCTCATTGAAAGGAGGCAGGCTGCTTGCCATTCTTGGGCAGGGAATCACCCCAGGAGCCTCGTTTACCCGAAGGGGAGTGCACACGGACCCAGAGCCTCCAGAGGAGCTGCCGTCTCTCCAGCCACAAAGGCCTGGAGCCGAGTCCATGGCAGCCTGTCGCATGGAGGGCTTCTGTGGGAGAGGGCCGTGCTTCCCTGGCAGGGGCTCGTTCTCACACTGCTTTCCGTGGGGAAACACTGTGTGTGCCAAGGGTCTCCTGTGTGCACAAAAGCTCTCGCCAGTGCCTGAGGTGCAGGGAGTCCTCTTTGGACCCAGAGCCATGCTCTAGGCAGGCCTCCCGTGCTGGGAGAGCCTCCACTTCCCCAACTGTCCAACTGCCTCAGGAACACACTTCGAGGGAGTGGGGCTCTGACAGGCAGAAGGGCCCGAGTGAGGAACGTGGATGGCAGGCCAAAGCCACTGTGCTGAGCAGTCCCCCTGCAAGTCCGAGCTGAAGGCTCTGTGCACCAGGCTCAAGCTGGAATGAGCCTGGAGCCTGGCCTCCAGTCCCAGGCTTGGCCTGGGCACTGCTAGGGCGGGCCCCAGCCCAGGCTCAGCCAGGCCTCCCGAGGGCCCGGGCTGGCCTAGGCCCCTGCCAGCCAGCAGGGCCTCGACAGAGCACAGTTCATTCGAGTAGGCCCCAGGGGGTTGCCTGGGTGTCTCCTGCACTGCTGGGAAGCTGCAGGTCCGGAGGCTGTGTGTGCACGTGGCCACTGGGGCCTGAGCACAAGACAGGCATGACCCCACTTGCAAGCAGGACTCCTGCCACCTCTTCGCTGCCTGCCACACCCCCTTGCTGCCTGCCCTGTCTTCACTGCTGGCAGGCCTCTGTGTGCCCAGGCCAGTCTAGGCCAAGGAAACAAGGGGCTTGCTCTCCCCTTGCTAGGAGCTCCTCCTCCAGCACTCTGGCCCAGGGGACACACGCCCCTGGACCAGCAGCCTGCAAGGAAGCTGCAGCTGAGCCATGCCCAAAGGCCTGCAGCACCTGGCAGGGAGCCCTCTGCTATGGACAGCTTTCCCACTGCAAAGCCTTGGAGGAGTTCGTGGATGCCGGGGCCTGCAGCGTTTTGCGTCGGAGAGCACTGGGGGCCCAAAGCCTCCCCTGTGGCTTCCGAGCACTTTCCCACCCACAGGCCCTTGGCACCCACTCTGCTGCCAGAGGCAAGTCCTCAGCAGGACTCTCGAGCTTGTGCATCCAGAGTGCCTCCTGCTTGCAAATGTCCTCAGGACCTCCTTTGGAGTGAGGCCTCTCCTCCCATGCTGGTCAGCCAGCAGATGGTGCCATCGCTCCACCCAAAACCTCTCTGCTTTGCCTTCAGCCCTGGCTCGCCCTGCGGAGCTCTCTCTGCCTCAAGCAGCAACTCCAGTGTGCATCCAGCCTACAGAAAGCAGAGTGCCTTTGCCTGAGCACTGCTGTGCTGGGGCAGCACCCTGAAGGCCTCCTAGGGCCTTCTCTCCCCTAAGCCAGTCGTGCCACCCAGCCCATGCGGGGAGCAACGTTCCCCCTTGGCAGGGCTCCGCGTGTGGCCTGGGTGTGGTTCCATGGCTGGGAAAGGGCAGATCCTGAAGCTGGGTGCCCACCTGGGAATGGGGCCCGGGGGGCAGAGCCGGCATGCCCTGGTTGGGAGGCAGGAGATCTGGGGCCTTCAAGCTGCATGCAAATCCCCTCTCTGGCTGCCCCTCTTGCTTCTTCTCTGCTGCCAAGCCTCTCACACCCCACGTGCGTCTCATTGAAAGGAGGCAGGCTGCTTGCCATTCTTGGGCAGGGAATCACCCCAGGAGCCTCGTTTACCCGAAGGGGAGTGCACACGGACCCAGAGCCTCCAGAGGAGCTGCCGTCTCTCCAGCCACAAAGGCCTGGAGCCGAGTCCATGGCAGCCTGTCGCATGGAGGGCTTCTGTGGGAGAGGGCCGTGCTTCCCTGGCAGGGGCTCGTTCTCACACTGCTTTCCGTGGGGAAACACTGTGTGTGCCAAGGGTCTCCTGTGTGCACAAAAGCTCTCGCCAGTGCCTGAGGTGCAGGGAGTCCTCTTTGGACCCAGAGCCATGCTCTAGGCAGGCCTCCCGTGCTGGGAGAGCCTCCACTTCCCCAACTGTCCAACTGCCTCAGGAACACACTTCGAGGGAGTGGGGCTCTGACAGGCAGAAGGGCCCGAGTGAGGAACGTGGATGGCAGGCCAAAGCCACTGTGCTGAGCAGTCCCCCTGCAAGTCCGAGCTGAAGGCTCTGTGCACCAGGCTCAAGCTGGAATGAGCCTGGAGCCTGGCCTCCAGTCCCAGGCTTGGCCTGGGCACTGCTAGGGCGGGCCCCAGCCCAGGCTCAGCCAGGCCTCCCGAGGGCCCGGGCTGGCCTAGGCCCCTGCCAGCCAGCAGGGCCTCGACAGAGCACAGTTCATTCGAGTAGGCCCCAGGGGGTTGCCTGGGTGTCTCCTGCACTGCTGGGAAGCTGCAGGTCCGGAGGCTGTGTGTGCACGTGGCCACTGGGGCCTGAGCACAAGACAGGCATGACCCCACTTGCAAGCAGGACTCCTGCCACCTCTTCGCTGCCTGCCACACCCCCTTGCTGCCTGCCCTGTCTTCACTGCTGGCAGGCCTCTGTGTGCCCAGGCCAGTCTAGGCCAAGGAAACAAGGGGCTTGCTCTCCCCTTGCTAGGAGCTCCTCCTCCAGCACTCTGGCCCAGGGGACACACGCCCCTGGACCAGCAGCCTGCAAGGAAGCTGCAGCTGAGCCATGCCCAAAGGCCTGCAGCACCTGGCAGGGAGCCCTCTGCTATGGACAGCTTTCCCACTGCAAAGCCTTGGAGGAGTTCGTGGATGCCGGGGCCTGCAGCGTTTTGCGTCGGAGAGCACTGGGGGCCCAAAGCCTCCCCTGTGGCTTCCGAGCACTTTCCCACCCACAGGCCCTTGGCACCCACTCTGCTGCCAGAGGCAAGTCCTCAGCAGGACTCTCGAGCTTGTGCAGCCAGAGTGCCTCCTGCTTGCAAATGTCCTCAGGACCTCCTTTGGAGTGAGGCCTCTCCTCCCATGCTGGTCAGCCAGCAGATGGTGCCATCGCTCCACCCAAAACCTCTCTGCTTTGCCTTCAGCCCTGGCTCGCCCTGCGGAGCTCTCTCTGCCTCAAGCAGCAACTCCAGTGTGCATCCAGCCTACAGAAAGCAGAGTGCCTTTGCCTGAGCACTGCTGTGCTGGGGCAGCACCCTGAAGGCCTCCTAGGGCCTTCTCTCCCCTAAGCCAGTCGTGCCACCCAGCCCATGCGGGGAGCAACGTTCCCCCTTGGCAGGGCTCCGCGTGTGGCCTGGGTGTGGTTCCATGGCTGGGAAAGGGCAGATCCTGAAGCTGGGTGCCCACCTGGGAATGGGGCCCGGGGGGCAGAGCCGGCATGCCCTGGTTGGGAGGCAGGAGATCTGGGGCCTTCAAGCTGCATGCAAATCCCCTCTCTGGCTGCCCCTCTTGCTTCTTCTCTGCTGCCAAGCCTCTCACACCCCACGTGCGTCTCATTGAAAGGAGGCAGGCTGCTTGCCATTCTTGGGCAGGGAATCACCCCAGGAGCCTCGTTTACCCGAAGGGGAGTGCACACGGACCCAGAGCCTCCAGAGGAGCTGCCGTCTCTCCAGCCACAAAGGCCTGGAGCCGAGTCCATGGCAGCCTGTCGCATGGAGGGCTTCTGTGGGAGAGGGCCGTGCTTCCCTGGCAGGGGCTCGTTCTCACACTGCTTTCCGTGGGGAAACACTGTGTGTGCCATGGGTCTCCTGTGTGCACAAAAGCTCTCGCCAGTGCCTGAGGTGCAGGGAGTCCTCTTTGGACCCAGAGCCATGCTCTAGGCAGGCCTCCCGTGCTGGGAGAGCCTCCACTTCCCCAACTGTCCAACTGCCTCAGGAACACACTTCGAGGGAGTGGGGCTCTGACAGGCAGAAGGGCCCGAGTGAGGAACGTGGATGGCAGGCCAAAGCCACTGTGCTGAGCAGTCCCCCTGCAAGTCCGAGCTGAAGGCTCTGTGCACCAGGCTCAAGCTGGAATGAGCCTGGAGCCTGGCCTCCAGTCCCAGGCTTGGCCTGGGCACTGCTAGGGCGGGCCCCAGCCCAGGCTCAGCCAGGCCTCCCGAGGGCCCGGGCTGGCCTAGGCCCCTGCCAGCCAGCAGGGCCTCGACAGAGCACAGTTCATTCGAGTAGGCCCCAGGGGGTTGCCTGGGTGTCTCCTGCACTGCTGGGAAGCTGCAGGTCCGGAGGCTGTGTGTGCACGTGGCCACTGGGGCCTGAGCACAAGACAGGCATGACCCCACTTGCAAGCAGGACTCCTGCCACCTCTTCGCTGCCTGCCACACCCCCTTGCTGCCTGCCCTGTCTTCACTGCTGGCAGGCCTCTGTGTGCCCAGGCCAGTCTAGGCCAAGGAAACAAGGGGCTTGCTCTCCCCTTGCTAGGAGCTCCTCCTCCAGCACTCTGGCCCAGGGGACACACGCCCCTGGACCAGCAGCCTGCAAGGAAGCTGCAGCTGAGCCATGCCCAAAGGCCTGCAGCACCTGGCAGGGAGCCCTCTGCTATGGACAGCTTTCCCACTGCAAAGCCTTGGAGGAGTTCGTGGATGCCGGGGCCTGCAGCGTTTTGCGTCGGAGAGCACTGGGGGCCCAAAGCCTCCCCTGTGGCTTCCGAGCACTTTCCCACCCACAGGCCCTTGGCACCCACTCTGCTGCCAGAGGCAAGTCCTCAGCAGGACTCTCGAGCTTGTGCAGTCAGAGGGCCTCCTGCTTGCAAATGTCCTCAGGACCTCCTTTGGAGTGAGGCCTCTCCTCCCATGCTGGTCAGCCAGCAGATGGTGCCATCGCTCCACCCAAAACCTCTCTGCTTTGCCTTCAGCCCTGGCTCGCCCTGCGGAGCTCTCTCTGCCTCAAGCAGCAACTCCAGTGTGCATCCAGCCTACAGAAAGCAGAGTGCCTTTGCCTGAGCACTGCTGTGCTGGGGCAGCACCCTGAAGGCCTCCTAGGGCCTTCTCTCCCCTAAGCCAGTCGTGCCACCCAGCCCATGCGGGGAGCAACGTTCCCCCTTGGCAGGGCTCCGCGTGTGGCCTGGGTGTGGTTCCATGGCTGGGAAAGGGCAGATCCTGAAGCTGGGTGCCCACCTGGGAATGGGGCCCGGGGGGCAGAGCCGGCATGCCCTGGTTGGGAGGCAGGAGATCTGGGGCCTTCAAGCTGCATGCAAATCCCCTCTCTGGCTGCCCCTCTTGCTTCTTCTCTGCTGCCAAGCCTCTCACACCCCACGTGCGTCTCATTGAAAGGAGGCAGGCTGCTTGCCATTCTTGGGCAGGGAATCACCCCAGGAGCCTCGTTTACCCGAAGGGGAGTGCACACGGACCCAGAGCCTCCAGAGGAGCTGCCGTCTCTCCAGCCACAAAGGCCTGGAGCCGAGTCCATGGCAGCCTGTCGCATGGAGGGCTTCTGTGGGAGAGGGCCGTGCTTCCCTGGCAGGGGCTCGTTCTCACACTGCTTTCCGTGGGGAAACACTGTGTGTGCCAAGGGTCTCCTGTGTGCACAAAAGCTCTCGCCAGTGCCTGAGGTGCAGGGAGTCCTCTTTGGACCCAGAGCCATGCTCTAGGCAGGCCTCCCGTGCTGGGAGAGCCTCCACTTCCCCAACTGTCCAACTGCCTCAGGAACACACTTCGAGGGAGTGGGGCTCTGACAGGCAGAAGGGCCCGAGTGAGGAACGTGGATGGCAGGCCAAAGCCACTGTGCTGAGCAGTCCCCCTGCAAGTCCGAGCTGAAGGCTCTGTGCACCAGGCTCAAGCTGGAATGAGCCTGGAGCCTGGCCTCCAGTCCCAGGCTTGGCCTGGGCACTGCTAGGGCGGGCCCCAGCCCAGGCTCAGCCAGGCCTCCCGAGGGCCCGGGCTGGCCTAGGCCCCTGCCAGCCAGCAGGGCCTCGACAGAGCACAGTTCATTCGAGTAGGCCCCAGGGGGTTGCCTGGGTGTCTCCTGCACTGCTGGGAAGCTGCAGGTCCGGAGGCTGTGTGTGCACGTGGCCACTGGGGCCTGAGCACAAGACAGGCATGACCCCACTTGCAAGCAGGACTCCTGCCACCTCTTCGCTGCCTGCCACACCCCCTTGCTGCCTGCCCTGTCTTCACTGCTGGCAGGCCTCTGTGTGCCCAGGCCAGTCTAGGCCAAGGAAACAAGGGGCTTGCTCTCCCCTTGCTAGGAGCTCCTCCTCCAGCACTCTGGCCCAGGGGACACACGCCCCTGGACCAGCAGCCTGCAAGGAAGCTGCAGCTGAGCCATGCCCAAAGGCCTGCAGCACCTGGCAGGGAGCCCTCTGCTATGGACAGCTTTCCCACTGCAAAGCCTTGGAGGAGTTCGTGGATGCCGGGGCCTGCAGCGTTTTGCGTCGGAGAGCACTGGGGGCCCAAAGCCTCCCCTGTGGCTTCCGAGCACTTTCCCACCCACAGGCCCTTGGCACCCACTCTGCTGCCAGAGGCAAGTCCTCAGCAGGACTCTCGAGCTTGTGCAGCCAGAGGGCCTCCTGCTTGCAAATGTCCTCAGGACCTCCTTTGGAGTGAGGCCTCTCCTCCCATGCTGGTCAGCCA